>NW_026712358.1:346537-612394 GCF_030504385.1 Musca domestica
ATTGTGAAAATCGGCCCAGCGGTTCTTGACTTATAAGCAGAATAAATAAGATCAATTCTTTTACATATGTATAGTACCTATTTTGCTATATATCCGTTTTCTTGGCTATTAGCACCACTGTAATGGTCAGAAGTGATCTTTTAATGTATTTGTGATTTGGCTGGGATTAAAAATATTCGCGGTTTAGTGGAAATTTTCCTATTTTCTAACATAAAAGTTAGGGTCTATTTTACCCGCTAATTATTGTCCTATGGCCGCTCAAATTGGTAGGTTTCTGCCCAGTCCCAAACTCTAACTTCACGTAAATTTTCGATTGGTTCATAATTGTGGCCTGTAGAGCAACTGCAAAATCAGGACAATTTTACGTTTTTGTTCCATTTCAACTCCTAAATATCGTGCGATCATCTCCAAAAACAATAGGGTTCTATTCTGATCTTACAACAACACATAAGCTGTGTTCCAGAACCTACAAATTAGTACTAATTAGTGCTAATTCTGCTACAACGCGTTCCCGTACTCCAAAAACTAGCAAAACTTGCAGCTCTCTCGAGAAAAAATGGCGCTGAGTGGTGCACATTTCTGCTTGTTTTAGCTACATGAATTTGGCCGAGCAAATGTGCAAATTGTAAATTTGGCATTTAATTGGCAGGGCTAACAAGGTTGAAAAATGTATTGATACTTTTCAAGGTTCGCGTGTGGCAACAAATGTAAAGAAAAAAGATAAACCTTAAAACTAATATTTGTCGTACAAAAAACAAAAAGGGAAAATAGGGAGCAACTGATGTATTCGCTTTTGGATGATTCCAGGAGTGAAGAGGACTCACTGAATGAGGAATCAGACGATGAAAAAGTATTGGTTGAAAAATGTATTGATACTTTTCAAGGTTCGCGTGTGGCAACAAATGTAAAGAAAAAAGATAAACCTTAAAACTAATATTTGTCGTACAAAAAACAAAAAGGGAAAATAGGGAGCAACTGATGTATTCGCTTTTGGATGATTCCAGGAGTGAAGAGGACTCACTGAATGAGGAATCAGACGATGAAAACGTATTGGAAAACAGTGCAAAATTAGTGAAAGGTAAATTAAAAAATTAAGCTGAAAATCAAAGATGTTTGTTTATTACTGCGAACATTTTATTTTTGTTTTTTAGGTTGGCTGTCTTTCCAAATTGTGGCATTAAGTCTTCTAGCAGACTTAACATTAATTTAACCGGCGCCTCCAATCATGTCAGCTTCTCCGGGGTTGTGATTTGAGAAAACTCCACCTCTTCTTCAACGGATTCTGAAATCAAAACTTTCTAAATAAACAGCATTCAAAAATAATTTTTAATTTTAAATTATTTTCAATACTCATTTTTTTAAATTTTGGCGTCCATTTCAGTAAGGTTTCACCAGTCCGATTTAGACTGTTTTCTTTTGGAATTTTGAATGTTGACATTTTATCGCATTTCTGCTAATTTTCCGTTCCCTTATTTTTTGAGCACACCTAAATGAGAATGGCATTTCGTACTGTTCTCTCTTCTGCTAGTTTTACTACTAAAAAGTACTGGAACACAACTATAGTGTCGTAGGGTATAAAAACAAGTTATTTCAACATATGTTACGATGAGCAGCGCTGATGCGACTCTGCTTTGCCGATAAATCGAATACAACGCATTCGATTTCTACATACGATAGGTCGAGAGTCGGTTTATATACCCCTACACATACCATGAATTGGGCTGAGTGTGTAGGGCTCGTCATAGAAAACGAGAGCGCTGTATTCTTTGCAAGTAGTTTGTGCAAAAAAAATGACAAAAAAGTAATTTGGTGGAAAATCAGCGTTAATTTTCATCCGTTTGCACGACAGAATGTCGCAGGTTAAGAAACTTGCCGTGAAGTGAACAAAAATGAAATTGAAACAATAACAAGTGATTATAGATAACAAAAGAAAAATTCTGTATGTATAAGACCAACTATATATAGCGAATTGGATGATTTGTGTAAATAAATAATGTAACTATTAAGGAAAGCCGACAGATCGGAGAGGCTTCCCAAGCATTTCGAAGCATTTGTAAAACGATTATAAATTCTTAGCTTTTGTCAATTGTCAATAATATTGTAATCTCCTGCCGCTCCAAACAAGTACCGCCCTTCTCTTTTCATCGTTTAAGAGAGAACATCAGCAGCAAAAGAAACCAAACAAAAAACAATTTAAATATAGGAAATTATCGATTTGTGTTATTGTTGTTGTTCTTATTCCGTCTATGTGATAGCGCTTAATGTCATTGTCAAATGAACGAAACAAGCTTCGCCCTCAAAAATATTTTCCAGACGACAAGACAGCGAATTAGACAAGTTACCAGATTTCTTCCTATTTAACGCCACGCAACGAACCAGCTCTAAGACGTTCTGTTATCGCCACACGCACATTAACAAAAAGTTTAATATATTCGCGTTAACTGGTTTACAATCTCTAGAACCATGGATTGGATAATTAACGATGAAATGGGATTGACCGTGGGTCATGTTGTTGGCTGGGCTGCTGCATCCGCCATGGTCATAGGCGGTGTAATCCCCTACGTGCCTCAGTATTTGGAAATCAAAAAGACCCAAGATGCCGATGGGTTCTCTTTACACGTTTGCTTTGCGCTGCTTATTGCAAATTCTTTGCGTATATTATTTTGGTAAGTCTAAAGGAAATATGAAAAACATTAAACATAGAAGCATAATCATGTGGAAGATCTGGAGGTTTTTTTCTAGTTGGAGCGGAAATTTAAAGCTCAAATTAAGGCTTAACTCTCGTTTAGAGAAAACTTTTTTTTACCTGTTTAAGATAAGGTATTTTCATTCGAAGAAAAAACTGGTTAAATTGATATTCGACCCATGAACATCTTAGGTAAAAACTCGGATTTCCAAAAATGGCGCAATATTTGACAGAGATATGGGTCCTTGAACCCGGACAACCCGGTTCAGATGAGTTCATTGAAATGATGTTTTCAATCGCAAGTCCTCGCCGTATGCTGGCTAATAAAAATATCAAATTTAAAAAATGTTTGGTTCGCCTACACGATGTATATCTAGAGAATATTGACAACAAAATTGGTTAAGTAGATCCGACTCTTAATTCCGGATTTTCGGTTCAATTATGTGGGATCGCAGGCCCGCCCAAGAAAAAATACTTTCCCGGAATCAGCTACCTCAGAGAAGATTTTAAAAAAATCGAAGAGTTTTTACTAAACTTGAGCTATGCCTTCGCTGTATAGAAAACGCGCCATTTGCGCTAATTTAATCGATTCGGAGATTTAAGTACAATATTCATTAAAATAAAAAACTCCACGAAATCGAAAATGACAAATCTCAAGCCTTGGCGGAGTGAAGCCTGTCTACATATACACGTACAAAATTAAAAAAAGCATTGGTTCGCCAAGCTGGTGTTGGACATACACCAAAGCAAAAAATTGAACTTTGAACCATAAATGTTGGCAAATTTCTTAAAGAAGAAGAAAATTTTCAATATTTTCGTCTAAAATAAGAAAACAAATTGCACTTTTTCGACACGATGTTTATAATTTTAATGTATATTGTTCAGCGACAACTAGTTCGACAACACTATACCGTTTTTATTTATGGGCTACATACATTGTTGAATAATAGTCGAACAAAACTGACAGTAGATGCTCTTTAATATATTTTAATAAATAGTGCAGAATTAAATGTTGGAGTGAATAACAAAGCTTTGTCATGGTTTTTACAAAGGTATATGTAATTGGGGAAAGTTTTTCGGTTTACAAACCATTATGTGGTCTACTGTGGATTTCCTTAAGAATCTTCTTTCGACTCATGGGGCCACTTAGTTTAAAAAGTAGTTCGAAATCTAAATAGCAAAAATTATATAGTTGATCAAATGTAAGTCGAAATGAGCAAGAATGGTGTACTGTCCTAATGTCGAATGTAGACCAAACGTGATATTAACAAAACACACGTATTTTTCGGTCTGCAATTGTTTTGAATGGAATGAATGCGGTATAGTAAGTTATTCGAGTCTATATGAGGATAAGTGTTGTGCCGAAATAATTTTATTCCACACCAAGTGGAAAACATTGTTGGCGAAAGTCTTTCCATTCATAAATGCCAGCATGCATAAACAACATTACTAAGCAATACATTTCGAACTATGCGTTAGTTTCCTCCTTATCATTTTATAGAAGCATAATAGAGACCTTATCAAGCTCCCAGTTTATGTATGTATATATATATATATATATATATATATATATATATATATATATATATATATATAAACAAACTAATTCCTTCAATGTTTACAAAGAATAGGATCACTTCATTTTATAAAAAATCTAAACGAGGTAAACAAATACTTCCATGAAAATCCATTCTCTATGCATTGTGATCGATGGTTTTGCAGACCCTGCTAATTGAATAAATACAGACATTTCGCATTGTGATAACAGGGAATCGGAATATAACACTTCTTCTTATTGACTAAGTCGAAAGGGATTGGCTGAACTATTATAATCTAATGTTACTTGAACACATGTACATTTATATACATGGTACCGCTGAGATATCATTATGTGTTGTTAAAGGTCATTTGTACATCAAACAATTGCTGATAACAACGTCAAGACAACAGAAAACGTCTACTAACTATATATATGAAACTGATTGCCTACTATTCGTTATAATATAGAAATAAACATAACATGCTTATTAATCTTCATTTTATTTTCCGAATCTTTCACACACATACTGATCGTTTTAATCTGCATGATAATCTATTTATTTGAATGATAATGTGCTAAGAGTGGTTCTCCCTTTTTGGCTTCTAAACTTAAGCAGCAACTTGATTTTAAGACTGGTTAGGTCATTTTGTCATCGAATCATAATACTTTTGTTGATGAAGAAGATTTAAATATGAACAAATTTGATTTATGTCACACAAAAAGTCAGATATAATATCGCCATATATGCCTCTTAACACGTTAACACATGGAATAAATTGTACCCATGATTCAACTGCTACTTTAACTACAAAGTTTTCGATGTCAAAAATACAAGAACAATTCACATAAAACTATCGGCATTGCTATATGACAAACACTTTTGTTCCGGTAACAGTGTATATTATATAGGGTATATAGCCCTCTCTGTTTGTTAAAAATTCTCATTGGATTAAATCTGTATATTTATTCAAATTTACTTTCTATTAAACTATTACTTTCTCTTTTGAATTTAAATAAATGCGCTTTTATTCCGCTTTGCTAAAGAAAACGTTTTGGTGAGGTTAGGAATTATAGCAGAATATGATGATGGATTCCTTTCTGTAGCTGCTATTTAAATGTCTTGAGATGAATTTCAATTATAAGGTCAGACCGAATGAAAAAAATTTAATCGCAAGTATTCCGCGATTGTTTTTAATGTTTCATCCGACATCACAAAGCCCAAAGCCGTAATATTCATTGGATTTTTTTTCACAAATACGTACACACTTGAGTTAAAAAGCGCAACAGCTTGGTTACTTTTTTGTACAATATAACGGTAGGCATATTATCCAAATTATTATTGGTTCCCAAGAATGAAATTATTATTTGGCTTTTGACTTGATTTGATTTTTACCCAACTTTTGGCATGACATTACACGAGCCAATTATTTACATGACAAATAACAAAGACTTAGGGATGACATTTTATCTCAACCTTTGTACGTTTTATTTTTAGATATAAACATTCATATGCCAAATAGTAGTATATTGCGTAACAGCAATGAGAGTTCTTCAAACCTGTTGATAGGTATTTTTTTCAATTGTTTAAAGACGTTTAAATGTCGCTAAGTTGATTGTTTTGAATGAGGGTGATTTGCTTTAGTTTTAATCATTATGCTTAAAAGGAAGTCTTGACCCTACTTTTACAAGAAATGCGCAGATACGAGTATAAGGAATTATTTTCAGTACGACCCAGCAAACGTTTTGGATGTTAAACGAATTATGGGTTATATCAGTATTCTTAAAAATATGTATACAATTAAATGCTCTTCGTTCAAGCTATGATAAATATTGTGCAATCACCTACGATGGGAGGAAATTCCTGCCGGTTTGGTGGACTTAGGGCCATATAACAGAGCCTATAAAACTCAACTAATTACTGATTGAAACACCTAAAAGGCAGACTTCAATATGTATAAAAGTAAGTAAGTAAGATCAACATCTTTGAGCCCTGTAAGACTCCTGTAGTGGGGTCCACTAAATTTTTCCACTTAACTTTTCTAGCAAAAAACTCTAAAAATATATACTTGACATATGCTCTCGAGCTTTTAACAAATTTATTGTTAGGCGCCAAGTGCTTAAAATACCTTACTAACTTTTTTGAACAGTCAATAAGCTTTTCTATTTCGGGAAGATGGATGTATACAAACCTTGTAATTGTGTCATGATCTGGCATGAATTGTTTACCTAGTGGAAGTGTCTTGATGTGGAGATGGAAGTAAATGCACACAGACGATACAGTCAGATAAACAACTGATTCACAACGACATTATATTGCGTTAACCCATTGAGTTGTTTTTACATTTGCTTCACTCCCGTGGACAAAAGCAAATGCCGAATAGACATCATCTGTGTCACTCATACTTTCGTCTCTTCATAACAACACGGCAAATAGTACCAGACTACAAAAACGAAGCATATCATTTTAAGAAAATTACAGTTAGGGTATAGTCTTTACTGACAACGGAGCTATCAGGAGCACACATCGTGGGAATATCTTAGGTGAAGGTGATAAAATTAGTGATTACAGGTGCACCTTTTTCGACTTCAACTACATACCTGATAGGGTTGGTGGTGAACGTTTTCTGGACGGTCTGGCCATATATACAAAAGATGGTAGAGTATGGCGCCGCAGCTAGTGTCGTCTGCCCTAATCCAATTATTAGACCCTCGTATAAACTCAAACTAAATCATATAAGTTATTATGTTCCTGACATAGCAACAAAATGGATAATGGCTCTTGAGTTAGCCCGAGGTGGTTCCTATTCGATCGATTGATAAAACTATAAAACACCGATAAACTCTTATTGTCGAAGCTGGTAGAAGACGACACTTGGACGACGACACAAGTCATCTAAGGACATCTGACCGGTAATCTGGTAAAACTATAAAGCACCGATAAGATCTTATCGCCGAAGCTGGTAGAAGGCGACACTTGGACGACGACACAAGGCATCTAAGGACATCTGGAGAAAAAGAACATGTTCTCTTCTATCAGTTAACAGGTCTGATCTCATAATTGCGGTAGGCACATTGACTGACCAAAATGAAATAATAAACGAAGAATGGGTAGAGGTCTTTAAATATCTACTATGCAGATGTACCAGATTGTCAAACAGAAGACATCGGCTATTTGGTAGGAGGGATATAGAAACAATAGATGAAAGCTCGCCGAGTGATGTAGCGGCCGACTCACCTGAAGCGACGCGTCCTTAAACTAAACCAAAACATCAGTCACATCGACCACGCATCTATCAAACACAATTGTCACCCCAAATTTTAAGATTGTAGCCCCCTCCAAACTCACCTCCATATACCAAACTCATCGCACAAAAAGTAACCCATATCGAATTTTAGATTTCCAAGTCTATTTCTTCCCCTAAAACCAGTACCATTTATTATTTTCGTTCAAAAATACTTCCAAACTCACCTCCATATATCAAACTCACCGCACAAAAAGTAACCCATATCGAATTTTAGATTTCCAAGTCTATTTCTTCCCCCAAAAACCAGTACCATTTACTTATTTTCGTTCTTTTTAGTAAGTATTTCCAAAAATACCTCCAAATCTCAATACTACACATAAACAGTATGTGTACATATTTCAGTATTTAAGCAGTATCCATTGGTTCAATACCATATGGTACTAAATGTAGTGATTTTTTTATTTTTATTTATTTCGTCCATTTCTCCCGAATAGTTCGAATTTCAAAAAAAAAAATGTTTCCTTTGGTACAACTGTCCTACACTCCATCGTCGGCCCTAAGGTTTGCCTAATTGAATTCACATAGACATATTTGCTATATGAACAAACAGTGGTTAATCTACCTATTCGATTGCAGGGTGATATTGTCACATTCTAATTAATTCATTTTTGATGAGAGAAGTTCAATATTCATGTGTGCACATGTCAAAATATTAGAAATGTTGATAATTTTGAAAATTGTCTTTGGTCATTAAGTGTTAAGCGATATTATTTCCTGCAAACTTAAGACGATAAGGAATATCGCGTTTGTGAACAGTCTGTCAAATTTCCATAACAATCGTGGTAATTAATTGCCACTTATCGTACACTTGTATATAAAAGGCACTGACTGTTTTATCACTTGGCTTGGAATGACTTGCTGTTTTGCTAAAGTTTGTGTGTCTGATAGTAATTGCATTATATTTCACGGAAATTATATGTAGTCTTTCTGGAAATGTTCACTATATTTTGAATAGATATTTTTAAGAGTAGGTCCATGTTTAATATAGTTCTAGCTGACCCAGTCCGCGTGGCTGGTCCGTTGCTTTAGTTCAGAAAGCCAATCGTTGTCTAGTGTGCTGGGCACGTTCCTCCCGTTCCTTTTGTATTTCTCTTATCCGTATTTTTCTTATTCTTCCTCCGGACAATTAAATATGATTCTGTATGTATTATCATTTGAAAAATGTTTAGAAAATTATTATTATATTACTACACAGTCTATATTCGAACTGTATTGAAGCACAAACGAAATAAAGGTGGCTTGCGCACTCAGTTCGTCAGGAAAGTTTGTTGTCGTTGTCTGAGCTTCATCGATTAATAAGTTTAGGGCAATAACGGCCAGAAGGCTATTAACAAACATTTCAGCCGCTAATAAACCTTAAAGAATTCCACTGCGTCATCGATATTTTCCGTTGTTCTTTAGCGGCGGTACCCGCTTTAATTCTTTGCAATCACTATTTTACCACAACAGCTCAAAGGGCTTCATCATTTTATTTATTGCGGTCCAAAAAGGTGCTTAACAAATCCCCAAACATGCATGTTGTTGTATTGAATTTGAATATTTGAAACGCGTTGTTTCTACAAATGTCCGATTTACCATCAAAGCACTGTACTTTTAATAAATCGATAAAAAAAATCATATATTGCTATCACTCAAATTATTTGTCGTCGCTAACATTGATATTTGGTACGAAGAACGGGAGGATATTGATTCCGATTGATATGTAGCCCCATGTATTAGTTCCGTCTGGACCTATCAACAGCTCTACTTAGATTTATTTCACAGAGGTACCCAACATCAACGTATGTTTTTTTTGGCATTTTATTATTAAATATATACTCGATTCTCCACACAAAATTTTCTGAGCAAACAACGATTTTATACACTGTCAGAACTACCTACTAATACAATATGGTTTATCACAAATGTAATCCTAAATAGCCCTATGCCTTCAGCGTCATTAACATTTAACTTAAAAGTGTCAAACGAATTGAAGGAAACGCAAAACCGAAATAAGTCGGCCAAAAACAAGAATTCATGGTTTTGTATATTTTTTCGTATATGTGAACTAAAACACGGATACTAATAACCAATTTTCCTCTTTTATATCTCTCCTTTTTGTATGAACTTGTTAACGGCCTATGACCATGTGACATTTCGTGTTCGATGTTACACAAAATTTATACAACAAACGCACCCTTATTATAAAGGGGTCACAATTATTTTTGTTTTTTCTTTAATAATCAAGATTAAGAAAAGATTAAAAAAATTGTTTTATCGCATTCGTAATACAGAAACCCTTCAACGTATTTATGTAGAATTGGCTTTATGTATTCTGATGGTAAAACACAACTCCAAATGAATTTTTTAATACATCTGGTTGTCAAATTGAATTTAAAACTAAAAAATTGCTTACAAAATTCAATTTTAGTTGAATAAGAAACATTCTTCTTGTTTAATGTGCAATTTAAATTCTAAGATTCTTCATTTATTCCTCATCCAGCAAATATTTCCATGATTTTTTTATGTACGAAGCTCAAATTATGTTTCAAAGTCCTCTGCGACGAAACAAATATTTTAGAGCTATATTTCCATCTGAACAGTTTTTTTTTTTTCAAAATTGATTGCCTGGTTTCTAGTATTAATATGGCAAAAGTGTTGATCAATAACCATGAGGTAATAGAAAAAGGAATACATGGGAATACATAAGTGATTCAACTCTATATGCTTCAGTTCCTTGACATCTGCAAAATTTTGGACAATCAGGTTAGTGTCATTTCAAGCACATATACATTTAAACCACATGTTAATGAAAAGATGTCGGTCACGAATGTCGCCAAATAAACATTTTTGTTTTTGAATTCTTCAGTTATTGCGAATATAAAATTTTTATAAATTAAAAAAAAAATATTATTATGTTCCTCGAGTCGAGTAATGGAGAAACATATTGACACAAATAACATATATTTTATTCGTAATGCCGTGAATAGCGTTATGTCTCTGTATGTCATTTCTGTCTTAATTCAAATTTAAATATTTGATTCGACATAAAAATGGGAAGAAGTAAGAATAATGATATTTGATCCGCCAACTTAGCGGTGTAAAAATAAAAGTATGATTGCCAGCTTCAAATTGGCTCTTCTCTAACTTTGATCTTTAGTCAACTGTGTAGCGGCTGATCTTAACATTTTATAAATATCTAGCAATAATTTGAATATTTTACTAATTTAACTAATTAATGTATAACTGTCAAAATTACAATTTGTTGTCAATAGGTATGTACGATAACATTTCTAATAAAAATTCCACAGTATCCTTTTCTAGTAGAATATTCTCCCTTACCTACAAATATTTGCAAAAAGTTATTGAACAAAATTCAGGATTTTAAAGGATTTAATTAATATATACTTACAATGAAATAATTTTAAGAGAAGGGGTTTTGTATTTGTAATAATAAAAATAGTGGGACACAAAAGAGACATATTACTCTTTAACAACGAAATTTATTTTAATACGCCTATACAACTGCTTATCTGCAACTGATTTGCAATTGTCCTACGCACTCACAGAAAGGGGGTTTTTTCAATCTCTATTTTATTATACTACTGTTTACAAATGTTGGTGAGGTTTGGTTGTTGGAATATAAAAAAGAAAACCCAAAATTTTGTAGTGATTGTGCTCTTGTTTTTACGTTTCGTTTTAGGTTCTCAAAGCGTTATGAGCTTCCGCTTCTCGTGCAAAGCCTAGTTATGAATGTGACTATGTTCCTAATGATACATTTGTGCGTCAAAGTTAAACGCGTCAATGCTAATGCCAGAGAACGCAATCTATCAGGTTTGTAGCTTGCCACTTAAATGTTTATGTTCTTATTCATCAACATATCGTATATATGTTGCTTTGCAGCAAATGATGAGATGCGTTTGCCAAAGGTTTTGATGACAGATGCAGACACGGCCGGATCCATTTCTATATCTACAGAAGCAGGTCCTTTAAAACGGAGTCGGTCACGACATTATTTAAGTGGTATGTATGATAAAGTTTGTATAATGCGATAGATATGTAGTTGTCCGGAACTTTTATAGTCCACACTATGTACCTTGTCACTAGGTAGATTTTGTTGAACTGTGTGTGTGTGCAATTATTTAGAACTTTATTTATTTTGCTTATGCCTAAGGACAGTTTTGAGTCTGAAAACGTCGTATGAATTTGTATATTTATTTAAACATTTTTGATATGAGTTTAAGAGAATATTTACTTAAAACGTAAGAAACGCACAGACCACATTTTCTGAATTAAATTTGTTTCGAAGATAGCAGAAAAGTAATTTTTGGATGTCGTACAATAGACAAATTTATATTTCATTTTCATAATAGTTATAAATGTAACACTTTATATTAATGCGTACTACGAAGTTTGGGAATTTTTAACTCCTTTTCTACTTTATAGCTATGCAAATAATAATAATAACAGGAAATTAAAATGAAAAATATGCAAAATAAGGCCTTTTTAACAATTTCGATTGTGTTTAGAAGATAAAATTATGATGGTACTAAATCATTTATGTGTTGATACTGAGATGATTTACTTTGATTTTCTTTTCATACCCTCAGCCATATGGCTAGAGAGGGTATATATCCAAAAAAGAGAGGGTATATATACGGTCCAAACATGCCTAGTCGAAATAACGGTTTTAGACCCTAGGACTCTTTGGACCAAATCCGTTTCAGGACATTTGAAGTCGATCTAGCGATGTCCGTCCGTCTTCAAATTTCTCACATCCCAATATTTTTATCAACCCAAGGTCGATCCGTTCCAAAAAATATTTTTTGCACAGAAAGAGAAGCGATAATCCGATTTTGCTCCAATTTTGTAAATCCTAATATTTCCACCACAAATGGTCAACGTTTTAAATAAGCAAAACGATTATAAAATGCGAAAAAAGCTTTCTATTCTCTTCGTATTTCACACATCACAATATTTTTATTTAACCAATGTCTGGTGTGAAGATGGGATATATCGGTCCACACCATTTTGTACCTCTCCCACTACGGGTCAAAATTTGAATATCCTTGAAGCTCATAAAACCCAAAATTAACATCCTCCCTAAGTGAAAGAAGTTTATTTTCTGTTTTCAAAATAAAAAGGCAAACTGACCACATTTTCAAACTAAATTATTACGTTTCAATTCTGATTTCACATAAATAGAGAGACGTCACAAATACAACGGCTTTTCTGAAAATTAGCCAACGAGTCAATTCCAATTAGTCGCGAACCAAAAAATAAAATAATGCCAATATTGTAACAATGAACTGTCAAGTTTAGTTCGCATTAGACAAAGAGCACGGGGAATATTCAGATGAGTTAGGAATACTAAAAATAGTCTATATTACAGAAGAATGTGTGCGTTAATTACACGTGAATGTAATGTAAAGACTGACATGGAACAGATTTCTTATGGAAAAAGGTAAAATCGCCTTTCATCCACATAACGGTGTACATACACTGTGTCACAACCTGGTGTGTACATTACGTGATAATACAAACCGCAGAAAACACAGCGTGCTTAACTCAGCGAATTTAGAAAAAAAAAATTAGACCGTGTTGTATACAGCAGTATACTAACGAACTTCATAGTTTGTGTGTACAAGTTCAAGTTATTGCATTAATACCATATTTTTGATCATTTCGACGTATGCTAGTATGCGTTAATGGCTATTTTTCTAATTCTTTGCCTTTGGATAACGGTGTACCCCACGGTTTACCTATCTCAGTTATACTCTGCAATATATACATAAATTCTTTACACAACTCGTGAAGTAAATTTAAATAGCTTAGCCGTTCACTACAATGTTGGGCTAGGGATGTAGGAGCTGTGATCCCTTCTAATAAAATATAACTTCTTCACCAATTTCACAGGAGAAAATGTCAATTTAATTCAATGTCCTCGATCAAATTACTATCAATATTCATCAACGGATGAGAATTTTGGGTCTATCATTCAGCAGAAATTGATTATGGAATGACCATACAAAACTGTTACAAATGTTACTTCTGTTGATCTGTTCTAAAACAAAAGGACCTCACATTGATACAGCAATTAATTTGGTGTACGGGACAATTACTCATTGTTGTTTGTGTGGCAGTCTTCGTCCACTTTTCTTCCAAGGGTTAGCTACAATCCTCGACATGATCACTTGGCTATAGTCAAAGATTTTCAAAGGTGAATTTGATTGTTAATGTTCTCAATCAATCACAATATTCGGTATTCTTATGATCTTAACCATGTTCTCTAACGGCGTTGAAACAAGGACTTCATGTTTGGCTAACTAAAAACACTGTTGGTTGCTACAATAACCGATTTTCCCTTTATGATGTGGAAGAAAATTGCAAAGCTAGTATATTCTTGCAGATGCTGGAACAGAGCATGTATGATCGGTATTTACATTCTAACAAAAGTGGAGTCAAGCTTATTATATCCCATGGTAGAAGAATACAGGTAGATGCATCTACGCTTAGGAACATTGATATGTAAAAAAAATGTTTAATGTTTCTTCAAAAATTAGTAGATTTGTATATGTATTCCTATACGACGCCAATCGGAGGTTGTTTTGATATGAATTTTTCAACAATATTTACAAATTTCAATAAATCTACCATGTTATATCCCAAGAATATTTGAATAACTACAAGCACTGTTGGTCTGTTCCAGAACTGCAAAAAATGTCAAAGTATTTACTACTATAACCGAAAAAAGAATTTCAAACTTAGAAATTTTTTGAATTTTCTGAAGAATTATCGCTCAATTTTAGGGAAATTGCAGATAAAAGCGTCCACAGAACAGAAACTAAAAATGAAGCGGTGTCGAGGCTGGGCACAAATGAAAGGTCTCGAGGAGTACTTTCCGAATCAGTGGACCTTATAGTCAAAAAGAATTTCAGACTTAGGAATTTTTTGCATTTTCTGAAGAATTATCGCTCAATTTTAGGGAAATTGCAGATAAAAGCGTCCACAGAACAGAAACTAAAAATGAAGCGGTGTCGAGGCTGGGCACAAATGAAAGGTCTCGAGGAGTACTTTCCGAATCAGTGGGCCTTATAGTCAAAAAGAATTTCAGACTTAGGAATTTTTTGCTTTCTATTCTCTTCGTATTTCACACATCACAATATTTTTATTTAACCAATGTCTGGTGTGAAGATGGGATATATCGGTCCACACCATTTTGTACCTCTCCCACTACGGGTCAAAATTTGAATATCCTTGAAGCTCATAAAACCCAAAATTAACATCCTCCCTAAGTGAAAGAAGTTTATTTTCTGTTTTCAAAATAAAAAGGCAAACTGACCACATTTTCAAACTAAATTATTACGTTTCAATTCTGATTTCACATAAATAGAGAGACGTCACAAATACAACGGCTTTTCTGAAAATTAGCCAACGAGTCAATTCCAATTAGTCGCGAACCAAAAAATAAAATAATGCCAATATTGTAACAATGAACTGTCAAGTTTAGTTCGCATTAGACAAAGAGCACGGGGAATATTCAGATGAGTTAGGAATACTAAAGATAGTCTATATTACAGAAGAATGTGTGCGTTAATTACACGTGAATGTAATGTAAAGACTGACATGGAACAGATTTCTTATGGAAAAAGGTAAAATCGCCTTTCATCCACATAACGGTGTACATACACTGTGTCACAACCTGGTGTGTACATTACGTGATAATACAAACCGCAGAAAACACAGCGTGCTTAACTCAGCGAATTTAGAAAAAAAAAATTAGACCGTGTTGTATACAGCAGTATACTAACGAACTTCATAGTTTGTGTGTACAAGTTCAAGTTATTGCATTAATACCATATTTTTGATCATTTCGACGTATGCTAGTATGCGTTAATGGCTATTTTTCTAATTCTTTGCCTTTGGATAACGGTGTACCCCACGGTTTACCTATCTCAGTTATACTCTGCAATATATACATAAATTCTTTACACAACTCGTGAAGTAAATTTAAATAGCTTAGCCGTTCACTACAATGTTGGGCTAGGGATGTAGGAGCTGTGATCCCTTCTAATAAAATATAACTTCTTCACCAATTTCACAGGAGAAAATGTCAATTTAATTCAATGTCCTCGATCAAATTACTATCAATATTCATCAACGGATGAGAATTTTGGGTCTATCATTCAGCAGAAATTGATTATGGAATGACCATACAAAACTGTTACAAATGTTACTTCTGTTGATCTGTTCTAAAACAAAAGGACCTCACATTGATACAGCAATTAATTTGGTGTACGGGACAATTACTCATTGTTGTTTGTGTGGCAGTCTTCGTCCACTTTTCTTCCAAGGGTTAGCTACAATCCTCGACATGATCACTTGGCTATAGTCAAAGATTTTCAAAGGTGAATTTGATTGTTAATGTTCTCAATCAATCACAATATTCGGTATTCTTATGATCTTAACCATGTTCTCTAACGGCGTTGAAACAAGGACTTCATGTTTGGCTAACTAAAAACACTGTTGGTTGCTACAATAACCGATTTTCCCTTTATGATGTGGAAGAAAATTGCAAAGCTAGTATATTCTTGCAGATGCTGGAACAGAGCATGTATGATCGGTATTTACATTCTAACAAAAGTGGAGTCAAGCTTATTATATCCCATGGTAGAAGAATACAGGTAGATGCATCTACGCTTAGGAACATTGATATGTAAAAAAAATGTTTAATGTTTCTTCAAAAATTAGTAGATTTGTATATGTATTCCTATACGACGCCAATCGGAGGTTGTTTTGATATGAATTTTTCAACAATATTTACAAATTTCAATAAATCTACCATGTTATATCCCAAGAATATTTGAATAACTACAAGCACTGTTGGTCTGTTCCAGAACTGCAAAAAATGTCAAAGTATTTACTACTATAACCGAAAAAAGAATTTCAAACTTAGAAATTTTTTGATTTTTCTGAAGAATTATCGCTCAATTTTAGGGAAATTGCAGATAAAAGCGTCCACAGAACAGAAACTAAAAATAAAGCGGTGTCGAGGCTGGGCACAAATGAAAGGTCTCGAGGAGTACTTTCCGAATCAGTGGACCTTATAGTCAAAAAGAATTTCAGACTTAGGAATTTTTTGCATTTTCTGAAGAATTATCGCTCAATTTTAGGGAAATTGCAGATAAAAGCGTCCACAGAACAGAAACTAAAAATGAAGCGGTGTCGAGGCTGGGCACAAATGAAAGGTCTCGAGGAGTACTTTCCGAATCAGTGGGCCTTATAGTCAAAAAGAATTTCAGACTTAGGAATTTTTTGCATTTTCTGAAGAATTATCGCTCAATTTTAGGGAAATTGCAGATAAAAGCGTCCACAGAACAGAAACAAAAATGAAGCGGTGTCGAGGCTGGGCTTTATTAACCCTTTGCGAACCGGAGAAAAATCACCTTGGTTTGTGTCTTTGCTAATTAAATTTAAATTTATCTTAACGGACATTCTAACAAAAGTGGAGCCGAGATTATTACATCCAAAGTAAGCCTACAAATTACAATACGTAATCATAATATAATTTATTTATTTTAGATGAAAAAGGACATAAATGCCTACAAATTACAATACGTAATCATAATATAATTTATTTACTTTAGATGAAAAAGGACATAAATGCCGATTATCTGCAATTGTCGGATTTGCTGCAATGGAAGGGTGTATATGTATAATTTGCCATGGTTCTGATTGGTGCAAAAAAATTGCCTTTACCAAATAAATGTGCACAACAATATTGGGGTTGACATTTTTGCAAAATGCTAAGAGTTACATCGTGATGAATTTTTCGAAGGTTTCTCAGGATTTTGTCGCATTAGACGAAATATATCAACGTTTGTATACGTATGTTTGTTCAGGAAAAAGTTATTTGAATTGAACAATTAGACTTGTGATTTTTTTATTTTCAATCGAGTTTGCAATGTATCACTGATTATTCAAATTTCAAGCTCATTCGGCCGAGAGTTGTGCACAATCTTGCTAATGTTAAATTCTTTAATCTATATCAAGTAAGAACGTACTTGCCGGTTTTGCAGAGGGATGGATGGATTCCTATCCACTCCTTCTAATATTTTCCTCTAAACTTTTAAGTAATCATAATTCTTATATATAGAATTCCGATTGTCTTCAAATTTCACACATCCCCAACCCTAGATCAGGTTAGAATAATTAAAACTCCCACAAAATGCAAAATAATTCACCGAGATTTCTTTTGACTTCGAAAAATGCTATTCTTATTTCAAACAATCGTAACTCATAAAATATTTTAAGGTTATCTTTAGAATTTATACATTGCAATATATATACCATCATCTTTCAATCTTTATGATACGTCCCAAAACGCTATACATAAATAAATGGTCAAATGCTGAACGTATATGTATATCTGTCAGCAAACCGACATGGTTTGGTTTTCTCAAAAGCTACAAATGTTAAGGTATTCATTTTAAGAAATAAATGTTTTCTTGCTATATTTTACAAAAATGTTGTTCCATAACTTTTTGCAAAATTTGCACGCCCGAGATATTGTTTTCTCAGTACATGTTACTCAGTAATTTTTATTATTATCGTACATACCTAATATCAATAAAGCATGTTTACTGACGTTTGGTTTTTAGATCTCGACCTCAAATACTTCTGGAATTGGACCGATTTCCAGTCATATTTGGATTTTATGTTAGTCGTTTGGGCAGTCGGCGCAGCTGTAACATACCTGATGCTTTCCGTAGATTGGTTTATGGAAATTGTTGGATTTGTAGCGGTTTTTACAGAAGCTATGTTAGGTTTGTTCTAATCTCATTCTTAATCTGTGACTACAAATATAATTGAATGTGTTAAATCTGTTCTTCTAATATAGGAGCGCCACAATTTATTCGAAATTTTAAGAATAAGTCAACTTACGGAATGAGCATCCATATGGTTTTAATGTGGACTCTTGGTGATATGTTCAAAACTGGTTATTTCATAGCTAGAAAAGCACCATCCCAGTTTTGGATTTGTGGAACATTACAGGTAATTTTACTCAGCGAATTGACATTTTTGTAGAAAAGAGTACATTTGGCTTTTGTTTACAGGTCAGCTTAGACTTGGCCATACTCATGCAAGTATGGATATATCGACACAATTCCAAGCCTCGCGATATCCATCGTGGAGATTAGCAGTTTGCCCCCGAAGAACAACAACAGCAACAACAAATACAAGAACAAAATTCTAATACCAACAACATTTCAGCAGACAGTATTAGCCAATCACTCCACAACACCATAACGAGCAGTGGAAGCGGTGACGACCACCTATTGACAGCACATGCAGAGGACGAATACAAGAGTTATCACGACAATCGTGCATTTCAATTTCACAATAATAACACTTTAGGTCGAAAAAAGGCCGTGGGAAGCATTTCCGATAGTAAAACATCGAAACAAGCTAGCCAAGTAGATCAGACAACCGTTGTTGGAGATAAATTAAATGTGGTAATAATACACGAAATTTCTAAGAAGCCACCGCAGGAAGATGCAGACTTCAAAGTGGACCAAGTGTGCGCATGCACAAGCCAACAAAATAATATTAAGGCAGGCGGCGAGACACGCAAACGCCATAATGCCACGCAGACACCAACTTCACTAATAAATTGGGAAAAACGCCCGTATTATCATAGCAATAATTTATTGCAATGCCATTGCGAATACATCTGCCTAAGGAGGTCACCCGCATCATGTTATTGTCCAAATGCCCAAGAACAAGTGTGCCACTGCCATCGTTTACCAAATTCTACCTCCCATTACTGTCGATACAAGTGCCAGCACCATCACAGACATAGTGGACGATCTCGTTCGACGGATCATAAACATCACGAAGGCCAAGGACCTCCGATGGGCATAAAGGAGTGTCCTATGCGACGCAAGCACAACAAATGTTGGAGCGAGAATCGATCCCGTTACGGACCTATGAAACAACAAGCCCATAACTTACACTGCTCTTCTATGGAACACCTTCCAAATATCTATACCAAGTCTTCCGAATCTAGTGATGATCCACATAACCATCCCAATCATCATTTATCTTCATCGACGGCCTTGCAAGAGATAGCAATCGAAATAGACGCTGCGACAATGACGGAAGACAACAGTACAACGGCCACATCAAATTTTGCATTCAAAGTAGCCGCCGACAACGCTGTCGTTCCGATTATTCGTGCTCCTATTCATGCCGACTCTGATGAGGAAAGCAGAGGTGTTATCAGGCATATGAAGAGAAGATCTTCGATCAACTCAAATACGACCGCCGAGACTGATGAATTTTCTAATGAGGAAGCTGAAGAAAACCAGCCTCAAGGAGATTATAGATGTCAGTGTGTGTATTGGCATTCTTATGAAAGCGGCCAGAAATTTTTAGCCAGTGCGGTGGCGGAACCTAAAAATGAATGCGTCAAAATAAAGCGCAAGCGTTTCATTGCTGCAGACGACTGCTGTAGCAGTTGCTCCAGATGTTCTAGCTGTTCATGTTCCCACGTACATACTAGTAGTTGCAGCAGTTTCGAGGAATGGCCAGGAATCACATCGAACACCCAGTCGTTTACTGTATCCGCAGATTGCCACCGTTGTGCTACCAAACGACACTCAGCAGTGTCAAGCACTGACTATACCGGCAATAATGATAACCCTTTCATTTCAGACGAAGTACTTCCCCAACCTTTAATTCAAGACACCACCGATAGCTCGGCTCCCACCAGTCGTCGCAGTAGTATTACAACAAGTTTCTGTTCGTGCACCTCAAATGCTCCATGCTGTTGTGGCGAAGATTCGGCTACAGGACAAATGTGTACGGCGCAGGACGCAACTATACGTACATCTTCGATTGGTAAAGTCGCCTGTCTGGATGTTGACGAACAACATTCAAGTACCTTGACACCTTTGACTAACCCATCATCTGCAGTGTCTACGCCAGTCGGGGAAGAAGGAGACGTCACTATGAGAAGCATAAGCCAGCCGTTGACTGATGACACATCCTCTCATAGTCATTCAGCTGATTATTATTCCTTATCGTCCAGTCAGCCGCACTCACAAACGACACCAAATAAAACTCCCAGGCATGCAGTTATTTTGCAAAAATCTACAGAAGCTGCCCGAGTAGATGTTGCAGGTGAAACATTTGATGGTGAAGATCATGATAAAAAATCGCGAAAACCATGCAAACATTTCGGAAAACACCATCGTCATAAACGTTCTGAATCTCCAACCGATTCCTATTTATGACGAAGTGTTTCGCTGGTCACATGGCCAGCGATTGATGTAAATTCGTTGCTACAGCAGACTATACGTCAATCCGCCATTCTGCAGGAGAATTCTCAACCGCCCGATGATAGTTTGTCAGCGTTGGCCAGAAGAAAACAGCAGTTACGTCTACCCACGCAACCACAAGATCTGAGTGTTGGCAGCAATGATAGTTCTTCCGCAACTCTAACTTCCATAGTAACAATAGCGAAATTCCCTCCACTTTCCATGCAAATCCCGAAATCACAATTGTTGTCATCAAATTTGTCGCAGCCGCCTTCATCAGTTCAATCGCTGTCAGCCATCACAGCACTGTGTGGAACCAATGGGTCCAGTGTTGTTACAACAACGACATCCACAACCTCAGCTCCCAATAGCGGGCGCTTGAAGCGTAACCCAAAGTTTTCTCCATTGATTGGTGAGCCATTCAGCTGTGATCCACTACTGAATGCTGCCCAAGAACGGCGTTCCACGGAGATTATTTTATAGCAAGTTTGCCAAACCTATGTGCAACACAATTATTGGCAAAGTTCGTTTTGTGTCTTCAGAAATGTGTACTCTCTAGTTAATGAAATTCTCACGATTGAAGTAACATACAATCTTAATGGCTGTGCATGGTAATCTGTCATTCGATCTTCGATTTTTGTCAATTTCCCTCTATATCTAATCGTTCCACTAAATTAACATAAGTATGTACCATTAATACGAATTTCTCGTGCCCTTAAAATTTAAGTTGCTGTTTATCCTAGAATTTTTGATCGAATTTTTGTTTATTTACTTGTTGTTTCTCGGGGGTCAACTATTTCCTCCCCTAGTATTGCACTGCAATATGAATTTTCTAGACTATTTTTTGTTCTTTTATTGGAATACTTTTTTCAAAACAAAATCTACCTTTTTGTTTGGCCTAATGTTCCAAATGTCCTTAACGACGATTGTAGTGTTATAAAGGAGCCAGATGAGTCTCATTCTATGAAATCCACTTTGTATGAGGAGAACATGCACAGAAATGTCATATATAAGGAAAACATGCACATAAGTGTCATATAAGAATGTGTGTTTTATCGCAGCCAAAGTGTTGATATCAAATTTAAGTTTAACAATACTATAACGTGTCCTTTATCTGAAATAATTATGTTCTCCCATGTAAAGTCGTCGTGCGTTTAAGACTATATTACAAACTTGAAGACAAGTTAATCAATTTTAATATGAACATATCCAGACTACTAGAACAATTATACAAATTATTAAAATAATACTATTTATAACATTTTTAGTTTTTGATCTCTGATTACGAAAAGCATAACGCAATTATAGAACTTGTAAAATTATCAGAGAATTTGTACGAAATAGAAATTTAATAGCTTTAGCTATTTCGTTATAAGCAAATACATAATATATAGTTATGAATAGCTTTGTTTCTTAGTTAATTTAGTGTATATTTATTTTTGATTACACTATTATACAAAACTATGCAAACCATTTAATTATTTATAAAAACGTAATATAGCAAATTATACAGACGAAAAGCTTTTAATTTTGTTTTTATTTTGTTTTGGCAAGTGTATGGAATTTTTTTCTCGTGTCGTACGTCAAACGTTCGAACCACGAATTAAAAATGTTGAGACTTGAACACTTCGTTGGCATACAGGGTCCGCCAAATAACCTTTTCTTTTTGAAAATAATAATAATAATAAAAAAATACTGAATATTTTCTCAAAATAAATAGTGAACAATAATTTTATGCAAATGGCAGCCTCGGCTGGCCATGCGTAACCTACAAGGTCGGCCCAATTCTTAAGCACATTTTAAGCACTTATATTTGACGACATCCTACAAATAATAGTCCAAAGGTGTCAAATCGTCGTTACGAGTTTGACAATCAATATCAGCTATGCGGCTAATAATGTGATTTCTAAAAACAAGGCACAAAAATCGATTGTAGCTTCGATTAAGTGGCACGTAGCGCCGTCCTTTTAAAACCAAATGTTGCACAATATTCTTCTCTTCAGTTTTTGTGAACAAAAATTCATTCAACGTGGCTCTTGCTCATTTTCGAAGAGAAATGACCCAATTATGCCTTTAGACCATAATCCGCAGCGAACAGTGAATCTTTTTGGGTGTATCTGCTTTTCAATGTTTGCGATTGGTGCTTTAATTGCGATACTTTTACTTGTATACAAACCGGGGAAGAAAATCACTGTCACTGTTTCTAAACACATTCTACCATAAATATCAAAGTAATATCGCAATATTTCGCAGCCATGTTCAAGTGTATCTTTCAAATCAGGTTTACAGGGGATTCACGAAATAAGCACTAGTTGAAAAAAAACGTCAGATGGCGGACCCTGTACATACACTTCAATGTTAATTTTTTGTTGCATTTGTACCTAATGCAAAAATTAATGTGGCGAAGTCCATCATTAGATTGTGCAGGTTTACAAATTTCGGAATCGCGGCTCTAACCAAGCAGTGTAGAAAAACTGAATTTTTCCAAAGCTGCGCATGATAATTCGTTATTTGTGGGAAAAAGCACAGTTTATTATTTAAAGTTACGTGTTTACAACCCACTTTCATGTGTTTTTTTATCAACCACCCTTTAGTAGCGGCGCTCACCAAGTCATTTTAATATATTTAGTTATCTTTTTTGAGTTTATATTTTAAGTTATTTCATGTAAATATAATATAAAATAATGTACAACATTATTGTATGAAAACGTAAAAAATACTTCCTTGAAAAAAACTTGAGATTCCGTTGAAACATACACACTTATTAAATTATCAATTTGTTAATAAAATTATAAAAGTATCGAGAGAAAAGGTTAATAAAAATGCATTAAATGTTGAAATGAACATTCAATGTGTTAATGCTGGAATACAAAACCCCAAGGGTTTAAACATTTGTTGATTAGTATGTAGTCACCATACATGTATGTTAAAACTATGTAATTCGAATATTCAGTTTAAATAAATTATTGTTAGAAAAATTGTGAAAGAAATGACGCTTCGAACCATAATTATGAACACGGTCGAATTCGTCAGGTCGTCGTATCTACTTATCACTGTCAAAATAAAAAGTTCTATGCCTTTTCCTCTGCGTAGAATAAGGGATCTATTAAAAAGCATTATATAACTCCATACATATTTGTTTCATCTAACCAAAAAGCAATAAGAATTATAATAATAAATTAGCAAGTATATATTTTAAACTCTACAATTGACAGTTTTTCAATCCTTAAATACTTATCTATCTATTCAAAACATGGTCTTGTTAATACTTAATTTACAGGCCGATACTATATGCCGATGTTCAGATACACATTATAGGATATTCTTGTCGCTGCAATTGGAAGATTATCTGCAACGTTTTTGTATCGTGAAGCAGAAGACATGTAGATTTCCATAATATCGTGTTTATTAATAAAGTCAATATAACCAAACATCATTGGGTACTTAATGTAAATACTGGTATTATTGGTTAATGTAAGTACATATGCATATATGAGTGTAAATACCATGAAATAATTTCTCTATGTGAAATCATGCAAACATATAACTTTAATTTTTAAATGGTGTTGTTTGATAATGAAATAATTTTTCAAAAATTTTACTGGATTTGAAAAGTCCAGTAAATGAGAATGTATTTTTTGCCAAACCCATTAAATATTATTGTGGTAAATAACATTATATATCATTATAATAACAATCAATGATAATCACTCATGTGAATGTGTGAATAATGTAATACATAATGCGCTTGCTCCCGGCGTTAACCCAACATAAAGAGATGTGCTCCAATCAAACTTAAAACTAAGATAAGGCCCTGTATATGCTATGTAGAGGCTAAGTGTAAAAATTTATATATCAGGAAGCTTGCACCTATTTATTTTTTTTAAATCCGAGCTTTGGAATATAATAGTTGTTTGACTAATTGATCGATGATTGGCTTTCCAGAACCTCTGCTATCAGAGGATTAGGAGAAAGACGAAAACGCTGTGTCCGTAGTTATAACATAGGAAGCCAGCGGTGTATTGGTAGCCCTATCATTATATTTGATAAACTAATTATTTTCCTCCCAATATTGAAAATTCGTTCACCGGGAAAGCATATAATCGTTTTGGATTCTATTGGAAGAAAACTTATTATTTAACAGAAAAAAAGGTAGCTTTAACTTTGCAGTTCCCTAGAGCTAGTTGAGCGTGTTTATTAAACTTGATTAATTTTGAAAAGTTGAGTCCGAAATATTTGTCAACAGGAAACAGGTTATTTTGTATATAAACGCGCTATATGCAAAGGCTTCTCCAAAACGGGTACCTTCATGGTTTTAATTTCATGAAACGTGTGGACCAACTTTATATTTGGTCATGATCTAATTGAACTGATTCCACTGTAAATAAATATGTACATGAATATGTATAATTTGATTCCAATTTGAAAAGGATCTAGCTTTTTCCACGATCTCCCAGGGATTGCTTGACGTGCTGCAACAAAATTTTGTATGTTCTGAAAAAAAATTTTTTTTTAGTCTTAAAAAATATTTTTTTTATCAGTTCTTCAATATTTAATGTGTTTAATTTTGCTATTGCAAGAGGTTATTGGCGACGCAAAGAAAATCCTACCGGAGGAAGGATAAGAACCTAATTGTTTATGGTTTATTCAGGATGAAGAAAGAGCCAACTATTTGCGGAAAAGATCGACCGCAGATCTCATTTCCAATCAAAAAGTTCTCATTTTCAATCAAAAAGTTCATCATTAAAAGATGTTTATTCGTAAAGTGCTATAAATGCAACAAATTCGGTTATCAAGCTAAAGATTGTTGACGAGCAGAGGGAACATCAGCAAAATTCAAATCCACTCTCTTTATGGTTAATACAAGAGAAAATATCAAGCCTGAAAATACTGCCATAATTAAATAAAACGGGGTGAACCGTTTAATAAAATAGCCGCGGGTGCTAGCGATCATATGGCTAAAGAAAATTATCTACTTTTCATCGATGGAAGAATTTAAGGTTTCTAAAAGGTTTATCGCACTGTCACTGAGAAGATTATATCAATATTGCTAGATTCTGGGGTCCAAATTATTTATGGAATGGAGCTTCCTCCACTAAAAATAAATAAAGCAGGGCCAGGCAGAGAAATTCAAAATTATGTTGTGATTGTATGTGTTTTGAAAAAATGCAAGTGTTTCTTTGTCACTTTAAACATAGAGGAATAATTTCTCACTTTTAATTTTTCAATTTTAAATTTTCTGTTTTTAAAACAACTTCGTGGGTAAAAATGAATATTTGGATCAGACAGTTCGGAGCTATATTTGAACAATTATTTCAATTCTGATTCACTTTAAAATAAAAAAAGATGATATAAATGTCCTTCAAAAACATATGAGTTGACATTTTCAAAAATTTTATATAACTTTGTGTTTAATAATTTCGGACATAACATGCTAACCATCTAAGTTGGCCCTTTTAAAAGTAATACCGATTGCCACAGGCTGACATACAGACATACATAGAATGTTACGCTGATCAAAAACTCATATCCTGTGTTGGGTGCTAAAAAATTATTTCTATGAACAACAAACAGAATGTCAAACATCATATCCAGTTATTTTTCCCAATATTGACTAAGAACGTGCATATCATTTCATGATATGCAAATTTCCACTAATTTGGAAGGTCAATGAATTTGTCGATCAATATGAAATGAATTTCTATTCCAAACATGTGAAATTATGTCAAATAGAATTCTATCAAAAAAGAGAAATCTTAACTATTGTAATTTTTACAATTTTGGAAATATTTGTTTCAAATATGTAGTATATTTGTTTCAATTATGTATTCATAAAAATATCCGACATCACCTTCCTCATCGACTGCTCGAACAAAACTAAATATTCTTCACAAATCCAATTTGAAAGAAAATTCAAAACAATTTATTTTTTACAATTTTGTTGGTGAACACACAGATATTCCATGGGAAACTCTTTGCATAGACAAATGAAAATATAGACAACGAAATACTCTCACCGTTTATCTTCGAAAAAAAAAAAATGGAATCAGCAGATGTCATCTACACCTAAGTCTGTTTTTACACGGTAGATTGGTTCCAGAAGAAGCCGTGTAAAAAAAAAAAAACAGTGTAAAAAATGACATTGATCTTATACCAAAATGGGTGATTTGTTCCTAATCCCT
The DNA here is from genome assembly GCF_030504385.1 of Musca domestica. Classification (NCBI taxonomy): domain Eukaryota; kingdom Metazoa; phylum Arthropoda; class Insecta; order Diptera; family Muscidae; genus Musca; species Musca domestica. The sequence goes on from NW_026712358.1 coordinate 373,552, forward strand.
AAAACCTATTAAAATTAGTGAAAAACAAGAATTTTTAAGAACAAGAATTCATGTTTATTTTGTTAAATCAAATATATAATGCTTATTTTCACAAGCATAGTAAATAATGATAAAAAGATATGCACTCTAATCTAAAAGTAAATGTATGGCAAGTTCAGGAACTAAAAAACTATGTTGTGAACGAAAAAAATAGGTTATTCAATTTTTAAGGTAACAAATAAAATAAAATTTTTAACATTTTAGAACTGAGTGACTTAAATACTCTCACTCAACCCCTGAAACGATATAGATGACATCTGCTGATTCGATTTTTTCGAAGATAAACGGTGAGATCATTTCGATGTCTACATTTTTATTATTTTTGTTTTTCTATGCCACAGGGATGTTAACTGAGTAAAGTTAGTAACGGCGCATTCACAGGGTGACGCAGAACACCCCACATTCATATTTACTAGCTTTTTTCAATTATACTGATGAAAATTAATGACAACAACTTAATTAAATAATTTAATGAACTGCAAGAATGTTATTCTTGTCAATATTTTACTTAAGATTACAGACATTTCACTTGATCTGTTCCACAATCTGCTACAATCTACTAGTTGTGAAAATTTTTTTCGATAACATAAAGTGAAAACCGGTCGGTTATCGTGGTAAAAACTTTTACATTGTTATAGCATGTTTCCATTGGAAACCGAACAACGTTGTTCGTTCTCAGAATTAGGTATTAACCCGTTCATACGGCACGATTCGTAATTCATAGTAAAATAATTAATTTTTTCAAAAATTTTGTTTGTTGATTTTAATGTGAATTTATACGAAAATACATGAAATTCTCACTAACATAAATATATCATTTATTTTACAATTTTCATTCACGTTTTTAAATTTTTGTGTAAATTTTGACATTTTGAACATATTTTTGTGTTTTTCAATTTTTAAATTCTCCTGGAGAGACTTTTATCAAACATTTTTTCTGCCGATAGAAACATTTTGAAAATATTGCCTCTTTTGTTTGCAGTTTTCTGTTTTTTTCATAGTTAAGGGTCAAACAACGAATAGAGAGCGAATAAAGTGCAGTGGAAATGCCAAATGACAGTTGTGAAACAGTCCGTGAGAAAGGTTGCTGAGCAACAGACTAATCTCTGTACACCATCGTAACAACGTAAGTACAATAATAAACATGTTTTAAATGAATTTAAAAAAAGCTTAAAGTTGATCTTTTGAAGATTTATATATTGGCAGCGATCAATAGTTCCATACGTTTACAGAACTAAGATTGAATTAAGATACTTCCAAGTTCCAAGATATAAGGACAATATTGTTTTATCTCCAAATTGTACAGTTTATTGCCCATTCATATCGAACATTTGCATTTTTATACCCTACAACACTATGTGTTGGCGGTATTATAAGTTTGATTGGGCCAAAAATTATGTAACACCACGAAATATTGGTTTCCCACATAGGAAAGTATATATGGATCTTCCTATCTCGCCGAACTGAGTCGATCTAGCTATGTATGTCCGTCCGTCCGTCTGTCCATGTTAATTTGTAATCACTCTACAGGTCGCAATTATGGCCCGATCTTTAGAATGGAGGTGGGGCTAGGGTCAGAATAGAACCCTATTTCTTTTGAAGAAAATCGCATAATATTTAGGGTTTGAAATGGACCAAAAACTAAAAAAAATCCTGATTTTGCAGCTGCTCTACAGGTCGCAATTGTAGACCAATCGACGCAAAAGTTAGCATGGCGCTAGAGCTTAGGGCTGGGCAGAAGCCTTTTGATGGCCATTGGGTAATATTTAGTGGGTGAAATAGGCCACAACATTTGTGTTAAATAAAATTCAACATTTCCATTAAACCGCGAATATTTTTAATCCCGGTCAAATCACAAATAGACGAACAGGTCAATTCTGACCGTTACGTAGATGCCGATAATAAATATATCGGTTATATATAGCGAAATATATACAATGTGTATATACAAAGGAAGGGGATGTAAGTTAGAATGCTTATATCTCAAGAATGGCTGAACCGATTTTGACATATTTTGTCAATTCAGAATGCCCTCTTGACATAAAGGAATAAAATGTAAAAAAAAATGGCAAAAAAAATTCCAATAATTATGCTAGTATAGATTTTGTAGTATTTTGTGACATTTTTTTATTTTTTCATATTTTTTATCGCATGCAATTTTTTTTAATTTGACTTAAAATATTGAAAATATAAATATTACAAAATATGATATTTTTTCACCTTACAACACAGGTTGGGGTTATTATATGCAGATTGCAATTATCGTCCGATCCTCACGAAAATTTACATAAGGGTAGGGTTAGGCTCAGAAGGGCTAGGCCTATTGTTTTCAAAGATGTCCGCAATATATTAGGGGTTGAAATTGACCAACAACTAAAAATGTTCCTGATTTTGCAGCCGTTGTAATGGTCACAAGTAAAAATCAAAATACACGATATCTCACATGGAGTTAGAGTTTAGGACAGCGGGTAGAATGGACCACTACTTTTGTGTGAAAAATACCAGCATTACTTACAGACGATATCCGAAATACACAAAAGGCGAACTGCTGGCTTTTTTATGCTGATTTCATTGACGAATATAGCAGCATATCGTATACAAGCAAATCATATAGATGAGTCTAAATCGGTTATTTTAGTAATAACTTTTACATTCTTGTAGTTTTGGAACAGACCAGAAGCTAATAGATTCTTGCAGATTTTGGAACAGAGCAAGTGTTATCGATTTTACCAATAAAAATCGAAAGTAATTTTCGATTTTTGCAAAAATAGTTGTAATCGAAAGTATCAATAGCTGTTTGTATATACACAGAATAAAGATACGGGTCTCCTGTAATTGAATTTTAATTGAAATAAGGAAAAAAACTAGAAACTCAGCAAAGAGCAAAATGGAGCAGTAACAATTTTAAGTTGTTACCATAAAGTAGGGGAAATTGCAGTGTTTACAACATTTATTTCTATACACGATCTGGGCTCTTTTACACGTCTATTTTCTTGTGTAGTGAAATATACTAAAATGATTCCAGTTCCAATCAAAGGCTTAGACAAATGTTGTAAGTATTTTTATTTCAATATATAAATATATCATTGTATCGTTTGGCAAAGTGTAATGTAAGTTCGTCTTTATACATGGTATATATTATCATAATTAAAATAACACGAACATAATTCAATTTAAATGACAATGTTCCTAAAAATAACCAATACCTTTGTATTATAGGGATTATAGTTCAATACAACCAGCTCAGCAATACTCATGCAGCGTATTTCAAAAAAGGCTTCCCCGCATAGTCCATAGGTAAAATTTTTAAATTCCTGGCAGAGGACTTCACAGTTGTAACTTAATATTCATATTGACCAGAAAGTTGAGCTTTCGAATATTTCTTAAAGTGGGCCTACCTTTAGTACTTTTGTCTTTAATAATTGTCGTACAATGTTATGTAAATTGCTTATGACTGTTTTTGTGAGACTTTTTTGAGGCACTTGTATTGGAATTGGTTTCCTGAACTTAAGCATCTTCACTTCTTTTGAATTACTTTTGATTAAATTCTAAGTGGTATATATGTCGTAGATTGTTCAAAAATGCTGATTTTATCAATATGTAACTCGGTTTGATGTAAAACCGCATGCCATAATCCAAGTCTCTTTGGGATTATACATTGGACAAAAAAATTAATGCAAAACATTCATTTTCCGCCCAAGTGGCAGAGAATGTTCTATTTGATGTGAATAGTGCCGGAACGTAGAGCATACCAGACAAAGAGTTTTATTTTAAACGGGTGTAATACCGAACTAAAAGTCCGCCAAGAAATGTCTGGTGTGCTAGCGTATTAAATCAATACTTTTTAGTATTAAATCAATACTTTTAGTTTAACAGATCGGGTTTGAAAATAAATACTTCCATTCGTAATCTTTTCAACGTATTCCTATTTATGACAAATTATTTCATCCTGCAGGAGAATTCACAACCACCCGATGATAGTTAGTCAACGTTGGCCAGAAGAAAACAACAGTTACAAATACCAACACTATCACAAGGTCCGATCTATCGTAACAATAGCGAAATTCCAGACACTTTCCATACATGTCCGAAACAATTGTTGGTATTAAAGACGCTGCAGCCGCCTTCAGTAGTAAAACCGCTTATTCCAAAGTTTTCTACCATGATTATTTTGAAGCAAATTTGCTAAATCAATGTGCAATTTTTGGCAAAGTTCGTTCTGTGTCTTCAGAAATATGTACTTCCTTGTTAATAAAATTCTCATGATTGAAGTAATGTAACCTTTAGTATTTAGCTAATAATAAATTCAAACAAATTCAAGATACGTATAAAACGAACCCAAAGAGTGTACACAAACTAAATATACGTACAATATAAAAATAATGAAAACAGAATAACCGAAAGATTTCAAAATAGTAACTATAAAATAACACTATAAAAGGCTAGATTACGCATGATATGAGAGTCATATGTAAATTGGCTTTTTTAGAATTATCTATAGCTTTTTTGTCGAATAAATATGCTAAAGGTACAGAATAAACAAAATCTAGTGAATCTAAAGAACTGTAGTTCATTTTGGTTCGGTGATGAACCAAACAATGGCCTATGCGGTTTAGTGCGCGAAAGAGCCGTCATATTCCAATATACATAAAAACATCCACAGTATATTTTTATGTCCCTTTTGACAATAAAAACAATTTTAGTCTTAGTTTTATTGGAACTAAACAAAGAGTTAACAGTTATTATTCACAGAAGAGGGAAGTTGCCCTGAAAATTGTCTAGTACCCTTAAACTTCAAACAATCGCAAATAATTCTGAAAATCTAAGTCTAAGCTCCAATAGATGGATTCTTTGCTTTAAATATATAAAATTAAATGTAAGCATTCATTTACGTTTGTTTGTCACTTTGAAGACAAATTGCTTTAATTTGTCTAATTTCCGAATGCATGGACAAATATTGCAGGCCGTAAAAAAATAACTTACCGCTTTCGTTATAATGCGACAGTTTATGTGAAACATGTTTTAATTGCTTTAATTTCGCCAAATAACGAAATTTGTCGCTACATTAGCGACGAAAATAAATTACTTGCTAAAATATACCGATAGAAATGATGTTTACTTAACTATTGTTTCACTTTATCCACGAAATGAAAATGGCCATGAGAGACAAAATTTTATACAGCATTCGATGCCTTTGGGACTGAAGATTTGATGATATACTGACATTTACACTTGTATTATAAATTGATCGTTTTAAATTTCGGTCAATGTTTTCGCATTTTCTAATGAATTCAACATTTGGATTCCGTAATGGGCCTGGTGATTAAAGGTACAAATGTTTCGGGCCGGCCAAACTTAAAGCACTTCAAAATTCGCCATACGACGGTGTTGTACTTATAATTGTCATTCAGTTTAAAACACCTCGAAATATTTTTGGGTAAATACTCTTGATTTGTGTATATTTCAATTCAGATTTCGTCGTCTTCGTTTTGTCACACAATAAATCATGTTACATAGTTACAAATATGTAAATAAATGTATGGCAATTCTGCCAGACAATGCATGCAGGTAAATCTCTTTTCTCATAATTTTCTCGACCTTATCAAAGACATATAATATAATAAGATGGGACATTATATTGCTACTTTTCTCCAATAGATGTAGTGGAAAAAATATGTTATGTCACGATATCGTTCCGCCATTTTTCGGCGATATTGGAATAACATTTTTTTCTACAATTTCCAATGCATTTCTTATGTCGCCTGTCATCTATTACCTGATAAAAAAATTAAAGCTCATATGCATTTTGTCCAATATTTATAGTTTTATGTCTTTGACCTTATCCTACATTGCATTTATTGCACCATAGTGTCAGTATCAAATATCATTGTTGTGGAGTGCGTATTACGCATCTGAGGGACGTTAACACCAAATCGGATGAAAAATATGTATGAGGGCTATAGCTAAATCTGAACAGATTTTCACCAAAATTTGAAGCACTTGCTTTTAGGCTAAAATTACGTCGGAAGTGCCAAAATATAGTCCATTTGGCTGATATTAACCATATATATATATATATATATATATATATATATATATATATATGGGACATATATCCAAATCTGAACCGATCTTGACAAAATTTTAAACACTTATTTCTGAGCTGTATCTGATACAAAATATCATTCTTGTGGTGTGCATATTACGCATGGCTTAAAACCCCAAATCGAATAAAACATATATGCTATATATGAACCGATTTTCTCCAAATTTGATGTTCTGGACTAAATTCGATTGGATGATATATATATATATAAATATATATATATATATATATATATATATATATATATATATATATATATATATATATATATATATATATATATATATATATATATATATATATATATATATATATATATATATATGGGACATATATCCAAATCTGAACCGATCTTGACAAAATTTTAAACACTTATTTCTGAGCTGTATCTGATACAAAATATCATTCTTGTGGTGTGCATATTACGCATGGCTTAAAACCCCAAATCGAATAAAACATATATGCTATATATGAACCGATTTTCTCCAAATTTGATGTTCTGGACTAAATTCGATTGGATGTGCCAAAATTCAGGTCATTTGGCACACAATTAGCCCGAAATTGGTTGAATATAAATGTGTGAGCTATATGTAAATTTGAACCGATTCTCATCAATTTCAATAGGGTTCGTCCTTGGGCCAAACAAATATTGTTTGGAAAATTTCATCTCAATCGCATAATAAATGCGACCTGCTTTTTCTTCACAAAAATGCATGGACAGATAGACTAGCATGCATAAATCGACTCAGAAAGTGATTCTATGAAGATCCTCAAAAGTAACAAAACAAACAAATGCACAAAGACATAATTTAATTGGGAAATATTGTATTTAATTGGAAATTTACAACGCTGTTATACGATAGGCGTATTTTGGTACAAAGTATTTTACCATAGTGGAGAAGTTGGCATTTTTGTACGCAACGTCGAATTTTACGTAGACCTGTTGGATAATAAAATTACATATAACAGCGGTATTCAACTCTTTCAGATTTCCCTAGTCCTCCAATTTACCACGGATTATAGACTGATTTCAGTTTTCGTGGCATACTTAAGGCTCTCTACAAAGGAACAACCGATGAATATATAGAAACACAAGTTGACACATTCAGTCACCGCTTACCACATTACTTTTCAATCAAAGTTAAATTTTTGCGACAATGTCACGTTCGAAAGAGAAAGTAGTTTCTTCATTACGCAAGATTTTCAAAAGTAAAAATCCTTCTAATGATGACTTGGCAGAAGACAAAAAACCATCTGAAGCTGATTCCACGGCGAAAAAACCGACGGACTCGCCAGGCAAAAGAATACGAAGACTGGAAAAGAAGTAAGTGTGTCATAGAGCATCAAAAATATTGAATGTAAATGCAATTTATTTTTAGAATTAAACCGACACCTGTGAATCCAACACCAGACTATAGTGTCCGGGCAAGAAGGCTTATGAAAGAGTATAAGGAAATTCAAAAAATGCAAAATTGCAAAAGCGATGCGGTATTTACGGTAGGTTTGCATTCCTTTCCTTATAGGTTTAGAAGATATTGGTCGGAGCTTCTTTGTGAATAAAAAGCTTCACGTTATTACTAAACTTTTGGAAATATGAAAAATTGTGGATTTTTTTTCTGACAAAGGTGGAGCTCATAAATGACAATCTATACGAATGGCATGCACGATTACACACGGTTGATCCTGATTCTAAGTTAGCAAAGGATATGGCCGATCTTAATATCCCATTCATTTTATTACATTTGACATTTCCCGACAACTTTCCGTTTGCTCCGCCTTTTATGCGTGTTGTTGAACCGCATATTGAAAAGGGGTACGTCATGGATGGAGGGGCAATTTGTATGGAATTATTAACCCCCCGCGGATGGGCTAGTGCATATACGGTTGAAGCTGTTCTAATGCAATTTGCGGCAAGTCTTGTCAAAGGACAGGGCCGAATCACGCGAAAACCGAAAAATACCAAAGAGTTCAGCAGGTTATGTTTATATTTATTGTATTTGCTTTCAAACCTTGACCGTTAAATCTTTCTCCTTTACAGACGGCGAGCAGAGGAAGCATTCCGATCACTGGTAAAAACACATGAAAAATATGGATGGGTTACACCCTCGCTTTCTGATGGCTAAAGTGGTTTTGGCCTTTACATCAATAAAAAGGCTTGATGAAAATCAACAACTATTTGCTGCCAGAATGGCTTGTTGATGTATTAGCATTAATTTCCTTATATCTGTATATAATTGGTAATTTAGAGTCAACCAAAAAGAAAAGCAGCATTAAAAATGTACTAGTCCAACAACATTATTTAAGGTCTAACAATATTAAAATTTTGATATTTGAAATATATATAAGTGGACATGTTTATTTTAGGTATATCTAGGCATGGTACAATGAATACGAGATAGGCCATAGTATCAGACTCATTTCTATGTTGTTATTGTATGGTTTATTCTTTTAAATTATTGTGCATGAAAAATATGAAAGTTCATATTGCATATTTTGAAATTAAATGAAGCAAACATGGTAGAATTAAAAAGGTATAGTTACGCAATAATATGTTTACAATTTGTTAAGAACTTTTAATTTTACAACATCTCATTGTCAAAATGTATATCTATAAATCTATTGAATACTCAGAAATCAGAGATAGAACCTGTTTTTTATTCAGTAAAATTGACGAGGTAAATTACAGAAAATGCAGAAATAGTCTTATTTAAAATTACTTTACCTTCTTGATTTTACCGTGGAAGCAACTTATTGTTATTACAACTTGTGTATGAGGGAAATAAACTAATACACATATGTTACACATGTATGTATTAGTAATAAATAATTTAACATTTTTATAGTCATGTTTACATAAGTACAACTTCTAAATGTTAATATGTTTCTTTCATCGTTGTTTTTAGTCCAAAATGTTGAAATTAATTAGCGGTTATGTGTTTATACTCAACTTATATAAATTAAATCGATAATGAAAAACATTAATACGCAAAACTATATATTTTGGCATCTCATAATTTTATAAGATACTCAATCTAACTGTGCTAATTTTAGGTATTTACAGCATGGTAGCTATTTGAATATAAAAGTAATTTGTTTTTATTTTATAATCATAATGACTTTGCCATAGTAAGCTTTTGCAACTGTTGTACTACATTTGAAATAGTACCTTTCTTTGTTTGGAGGAAAAAAGGTATACATGGTATAGTTACTAAAAGGTAGCTGGAAGGCGTATCTGATGAAATATTAGGGTCAAATTCGGTATGAGGTTTGGTGTATTAACTTTATTTCCACGTTAAATATGTATCATGGCCTCTCCACTAGGTCATTCGATAAGACCAGCTGATTTCACTAGCATTGTCAAATTGAATGCCATTTGTGAATTAAACGTATGAAAACGTTAACAAACACTTTGACCTTATCAGGGATTTTCGATCTCAACTGTCGTTTTTATTGTGATTTGCACGACCTGTTTAATGGAAATTTCATTGAAAATTTCAACTTTGACGTACTTTTATAAAGTTTGAAAATAAAATTCAAGGATTTTCTTTCAAGTACGTTCTGATAATAAATAACAATGATACGATTTCGGCTCATTACATCAGTCTTATGTATTTCTATTGGTGATATTTTTAGTTTAGCCATATTTCGTTTGTTTTCCTTCATTATCGATCAAAGCTTGCTGGCAATGTGAAAAGAAATAAAGTGAATTTTGTGTGATTTTATATATATGTTAATTGTTATATATTTTGTTTATAAGGAATAACCAGTATACCCACAGACGTCCATGTTTTGGTAAAAGAACAAAAAAGAAACAAAATAAATAATTTTAGACTAAAACCAAATTAACTTGACTTTCATTCCAAATACGCCGAGCAACAAAATCATGGGACGGAAAACTCATCCTTGGCTACATTTTTGGGTTTTGGCTTGATGAGTTTTTTGTTTGCTACTGCTGTAGCCCATTTTTGAAATAACTTAAAATTGATTTAAAAAATAGCTCTAAATTTTAGTAACATATTTCAAGGCAGACACCAATTGCACTTTTTGGAAAAAATTAAGCTGTGTGTGGGTTAAGTTTTTTTGGGGTTGTTTTTTTGTGAATTGCCAAAATGCTTAACCCACATATTTGTGATATATACATTGAAAGCTATGTCTACATAGCTGCTAAGCGGACTTTTAATAGCAATCTGAAGGTGTTGGGTTCAATTCCCAGCCAAAAGTTTTCTATTTTAATGGAGCACAAATTGAATTAGGTGCGATTACTTGTATTTGTTGTTGTAAATTATAACATAATGCTATGTCACATAATGCTATAATAAGATGGGACAATACATTGTTACTTTTATTCAATAGATGGCGTTGGTCGTGGAAAAGTATGTTATGTCACGATATCGTGACATAGCATTATGTTATAATTTAACAGAGCTGACACTTTTTAAGGGTTGTTGTTGATTTTATCGATTCAATGTACAAATAAATGGTCTGGAATAGATTTTTGAGACCATGTCTATCATACCTGGCATTTTTCCTTGTGTTTTCGCCAATTTTCGGCGATATCGGAATAACATATTTTTCTAAAATTTCCAATGCATTTCTGTTATGTCGCCTGCCATCTATTACCTGATGGAAACATTAAAGCCCATATGCCAAAGACATATAATATAATAAGATGGGACAATACATTGTTACTTTTATTCAATAGACGACGTTGGTCTTGGAAAAATATGTTATGTCACGATATCGTGACATAGCATTATGTTAAATTTAACAGAGCTGACACATTTTAAGGGTTGTTGTTGATTTTTATCGATTCAATGTACAAGGAAATGATCTGGAATAGATTTTTGAGAGCATGTCTATCATACCCGATATTTTTTTCTCGTATTTCCGCCATTTTTCGGCGATATCGGAATAACATATTTTTCTAAAATTTCCAATGCATTTCTGTTATGTCGCCTGCCATCTGTTACCCGATTGAAGAATTAAAGCCCATATGCATTTTGTCCAATCTTTATAGTTTTATGCAAAGACATAGAAGTGTAAAGATAGGACAAGACAGAGTCAAAATATGGCAACCCTGTGAAAATACGTCTGTTGTTACGATATCATAACAACATAGCTACAAATGTTAACTGATTTAAACCGCTGAGGCAATATGCACATTTTTGAAAGGTCTATGGAATAAAATTTTAAGACCAAAATATCGAATTTTTTAAATTTTTATTTGTTATTCTTTTCTGTAATTGTGGTTTTTGTAATAACATGTTTCTGCCATGAGCTGTTACTTTATGTATTGTAGACACAGACCATTTGCTCAAAATGCATTTTGTCTAGTCTTTACCATTTTACGTCTTTGGTTTTATGTCTTTGGCATATGGGCTTTAATTCTTCAATCGGGTAACAGATGGCAGGCGCATAATAGAAATGCATTGGAAATTTTGGAAAAATATGTTATTCCGATATCGCCGAAAAATGGCGGAAATACGCGGAAAAAAATATCGGGTATGATAGACATGCTCTCAAAAATCTATTCCAGAGCATTTCCTTGTACATTGAATCGATAAAAATCAACAACAACCCTTAAAATGTGTCAGCTCTGTTAAATTTAACATAATGCTATGTCACGATATCGTGACATAACATATTTTTCCAAGACCAACGTCGTCTATTGAATAAAAGTAACAATGTATTGTCCCATCTTATTATATTATATGTCTTTGATGGGACATTACATTGCTACTTTTCTTCAATAGATGGCGTTGGTAGTGGAAAATTATGTTATGTCACGATCAAAGACCTAAAATGGTAAAGACTGGACAAAATGCATAATGGAAAAATAGTTAATGTGAAAAATATATAGAGGCGCTGCTCACAACAGTGACATGTTAGCATAAAAATTATATGTACAGAGCAATTTTAAGAATAAAATTTTCTGTGAACCAAAAATTTGAACTAAAAATTGCATTTCACTGACGTTTGAATATTGCATTTGCTGTTAAAACAACTTAACATTGGTGATTATGTTGTTATGATATCGTAACAACAGAGGTATTTACACCTGGTGACAATATTTTGACTCTGTCTTGTCCCATCTTTATACTTCTATGTCTTTGTCACGATATCGTGACATAGCATTATGTTATAAGGTGTAAATACCTCTGTTGTTACGATATCATAACAACATAATCACCAATGTTAAGTTGTTTTAACAGCAAATGCAATATTCAAACGTCAGTGAAATGCAATTTTTAGTTCAAATTTTTGGTTCACAGAAAATTTTATTCTTAAAATTGCTCTGTACATATAATTTTTATGCTAACATGTCACTGTTGTGAGCAGCGCCTCTATATATTTTTCACATTAACTATTTTTCCATTATGCATTTTGTCCAGTCTTTACCATTTTAGGTCTTTGATATGCATTTTGTCCAATCTTTATAGTTTTATGTCTTTGTCCTATATTCACACTTCTATATCTTTGAATAACGTTTATAAAATTTTAGAGAAAAGTGAAAATGTAATGTTGCATCTTATTATATTATATTATATGTCTTTGCTCTGTTGTTACGATATCATAACAACAAAGTTGCCAATGTTAACAATTTAAACCGCTAAAGCAATACACAGATTTTTGGAAAGTTCTATGAAATAACATTTTGAAACCAAAATTTTGGATTTTTCAAATTTTTATTTGTTTTTCGTTTCTGTAATTCTGGTTATTATATTAACATGTCTCTGCCATGAGCTGTTACTCTATATATTGTAGACACAAACCATTTTCTCAAAATGCATTTTGTCTAGCCTTTACCATTTTAGGTCTTTGCGTAATTATTGTAATAATTTAATGCGTAAACAAACAAATAGCTCGGTCTTCAAACACGTGAACATGCCATGAACAGCTGACCATGAGAAAATCAGGAACATGCTAAATTTGGTCCACTTACACGAAGGGATTGTCCTTCGGATTTATTACTTTTATAGCAAATGCCAAGCGTGCCGGAAACTGCAATCTTTTGAAGTTGAAAGGCATTTCTGTTACAATTGGATAATTCGAGGTAGCAACATACTTTCCAGTAATAATTCTACCCTCTCCACCATAGTATGGAGGGTATATTAAGTTTGTCATTCCGTTTGTAACACCTCGAAATATACATTTTAGACCACACAAAGTATATGTATTCATTCTATGTCGATTTAGCGATGTCCGTCCGTCTATCCGTCTGTCAGTCTGTGGAAATCACTCTAGCTTTCGAACGAAATAAAGTAGGTTGATAAAATTTTACTCAAACGTATATTATGTCTGCAGGACATTGGTACCTCCCGATATTCGGTACTTTGACATTATTCGCCAGAATTGGTTCAAATTTGGTATTTGAAGTTCGTAATGCATACTACAGCCTATAACTTACAGTTTTCTTTACTTGTTTACTGTTAAAATCATATCCCAATCTGAAACGATTTCAATATAATTTGACAAAATGTACATTTAAACCAAATTCCGTCACACCTCCATGTTTCATTGAAATTGGAGGTACATACCGTGTTTGGTACATCAAATATGTGAAATCGGCGGAGAATATATATGGGAGCTATATCCAAATTTTACCCGATTTCTAATTAATTTGTCAAATTTATTATTGTATCCAAATTCCGCCACACATTCTGAATTTCATTGGAATAGGACATACATATGGTGTTTGATACATAACATTCATGAGATCGGCCGAAAAATATATATGAGAGATGTACCCAATTTATTTTTGTATCCAAATTTAGTCACTCATGCCGAATTTAATTGGAATCGGACACACGTATCTTGTTTGGTGCATCAAATACGTGAAATCGGACGAAAACATATATGGGAGCTATATCCAAATCTGAACCGATTAAAATATAATTTGACAAATTTATTTTTGTACAAATTCAGTTACTCATGCCGAATTTAATAGGATTCGGATATACGTATCGTGTTTGGTGCATCAATTACATGAAATCGGCCGAAAATATATATGGGAGCTATATCCAAATCTGAACCGATTTCAATATAATTTGACAAATTTATTTTCTGATCAAATCCCGTCACACATTTCAAATTTCGTTGAAATCGAACATATACGGCGTATTTAATGCAACAAATACATGAAATCGGGCGAAAATACATATGAGAGCTATATCCAAATCTGAACCGATTTCCATATAATTTGGCAAATATATTTTCTAATCAAATCCCATCACCTATGCCAAATTTTGAGACTGTATCTGTAATCGATCAATAGATATGTGCATATAAAATCCAAATTTTTGGGAGGTACCTCCGATTCTGATGCTATATCTCCAGTTCCGAGTGGAATTTCAAAAAAATTTTATAGCCTATGTTACTTTTAGGCGATGAAAAGTAATTAAATTTTATGAATATGTACTATATACTCTGGATTGTTGTTCGCTATTCACTTCAATAAACTTCATGATAGCTGGTATAATACTTATATACACAGTGCTTTGCTTCGCTAAAATTTAGTGGTAGGGCAAAGTTTTATGAAAAATCACTAAATTTAGGGGTAGTGCTATTAAAATTTCACTACCACTAAAATTTAACCCTTTAGTGGTAGTGGAATAAAAAATTGCACTACCACTTATTATTTAATTCTTAGTGCTCTAAAAATTTAGTGCAATATGCCCAACCCTGAGATACATTACTGAAAACTACTGTCATTCACATAAATCCACAACCCTGTACTGGGGTATTTAAGTTTGATTGGCCGAGTCGAGCTGAGTCGATCCAGCTATGTGTGTCGTCCGTCCGTCGGCGGTCAATGCTAAGTTGTAATTATGCTACAGATTTGCACGAAATTGGGTGTGAAGTTAGTATAAGGTCAGAATAGAAGCCTATTGTTGGGAAATATGATCGCAAATTTTGGAGTAAAAAAAGTGTCCCGCACGACTATTAGAGCACAATACAATGGGAGTTTTGATTACAATGCGAGTAGTTTTGAGTTTGTGTGATAGTCTTTTACATTGAACCTACATTGAACCTTTTTTAAGGATATATTCTGCATATTTTTCTTTCAAAGTATTAATTTGTAGTCATTTTAGCTGGAGGATGCGACTAGGCCTTCAAATCACCGAAAATCAATTCATATATATGGGCATGGTATAATACATAGGTAAGGTAAAGCAATCAGTTGGTAATAATTTTTTTTCAGTGTGCGCGGTTTCAAACAATTTTGATTTTGTATTTATTAATGGCTAGAAGGAACGTACATAGCGGAGCTCTTATTAAGTTTGTACCATGGTTATGAAGGGAAATCCAAGTATTCCATACATATTTCGCCCTATTAACTCATTTTTAAAATGAGGAAAAATATCAAAGAAATAATAACAACTACTTGCATGTAATTTTGAGCAATTCTGACAGAAAGCGGGCATAGCTTTAGGGCTGTACTTCAGTAGTTTTACAAAGCTGTTCCATCCCCATATTGCCTATGTTTAGTTATAAGTTCCACATAGCTTATATTGAAACATCATGATCTACCTGAAATTGTCAAATATTCTTTATGCCATGTTTACGTTAGAACTTTTTGTAGGGTTAACCTACTTTGAGAGGATTTATTTGAAGTATAAGTAATGGATATGACAATTTTAATCCAAATCCAGTCGGTTAACCCATTTATATATAAACGTACTGTTAAATCGCCCAGTATCAAAAAACTATTTTCGGAAACATTTACAATACTGACAACCCTAAATGTCAAATTAAACCTCATTCTATTGGAGATTGTAAAATGTTTTTGTCACCATTGCCCCATATAACGCTATCTACCGATTAAAGGTATTTCGACCAGGGAAATAAGCCTCAGCCTTTCAGAGCCACTATTTAGATCGAATAGTGATTTAGCCCATTTTTATAAGCTAGCTTATAGCCGACAATAAGGCTAAAAATTCAGCACACAAAATAAGCAATAGCTCTAAATTCGGCTGCTGTTATTTTAGTTTTAGCCGAATGAGCCGAATGTCAACGTACAAATAATTAAAACACGTACACATGTTTTCGTCAGCAAATCTAAGTTTAATCAGTGGCCGCCGTTCTGTTATTTTGGTGCTGAGCTATTTTGATGTTAGGGCTGATTTCAAATTTGTTGCCGTCGTTCACTGCTATTTTGTGTTGGCTGACGATTTCAAAAAGCAATAGCTCCCTTTGCTAAATTTTTTGTAATGTGTTGCTATTTGTTAGCGTAGCTCATTAATGGACAACATAGTTTTCGGTGCTATTGCTAATTCGACGTTAGATTTTTTAACACTGATTTCGGCGATTTCAGAATCATTTTCAAGCAAATAGATCACAGCATTTTAACTAAAGATCCACCATCTGATATCTTCCCCACACAGTAGTACCTCTTGATACTCAGTATTTCACTAATTCTAGTACGAATGTAACTTAATGTTGTGATCGAGGTCATTACGTTTACATACCTACTAATTTCGGCCGTGCCATGAACCGCTACATTTCCAAAGTAACAATTTTATCAATTTCTTTCAGAACTCACAACTAAACAAATTCAGTCATTAAAAGTTTGGCATTTGACATATATGATGTGTCATTCGAGGGTATGAGCAACGTACGGAACAGACATCAAATAAACAAAGAAAATAAATTATTAAATAGAGATAGTTATGTATGTATGTTTGTGAATTGACGTATTTATTAAAGGAAGTGTCACATTGTAATCGAAACTTTGCCAAACTGTTTGCCATCGCAATTGTCAATGAGACACCTTCAACCAAACAAATTGCTGCTTCTTCCCATAAAGCATGGTAAAACCAGTAAGAAAAAGTCAAAAGTCGGGCGGGGCCGACTGTATGATACCCTAGACCACTATGCATATTTATTGACTTTACATAAGTTATAGAGTGCATGATATCACTCTGAGAAGGATTAAATTAAAAAAATATATATATTGGAGCCGAGTCCCACAAAATGGAAACGTACGTCCCGAAATTCACTCCATTTGCGCTGATATTAGCCATTATTTGCACAATAAACCTGAAATCGTATTAATATATATAACACCTTTTGGTAAAGGTATTTCTGAGCTGTATGAGATATCTGGTACCAAATACCATTGTTGTCGAACGCAAATTACGAATTTGAGTGACTTAAGCACCAAATCGGGTAAAACATATATGGGAGCTATAGGTATGTCCGAACCGTTTGTCTCCGAATTCGATGTGCTTTCGTCTTGACTGAATTCGGCGGATGTACCAAAATTCGGGACTTTTGGACTGATATTGGCCATTTGGTGTACAATTAACCCGAAATCGGCTGAAGATATATATGGGACCTATATCCAAATCTGAACCGATCTTTATAAAATTTGGGAGAAGTATTTTCTGGGGAAACAAATCGGATGAAACATATATGGGAGCTATAGCTATATCTGAACTGGGTTTCCATAAATTCGATGTACTTGCTTTTAGACTGAATTTTATAAAAAAACCAAATTTTATACATTTGATATTTTCATATATAGACAATGCGCTAATATTATTGAAGCTGTTCAATAAATGTCTATTTTCGATCTATGTGGGTAAAATCATCAAAATACCGAATATCGGGGGTACCGTTATATGGGGGCTATACGGTATCGTGGACCGATATAGCCCATCTACGAATTTGACCTGCCTGCAGACGAAAGAGGGATCTGTGCAAAATTTTAGCTTCCTATCTTAATTCGTTTAGACTGTAGCGTGATTACAACAGACGGACAGACGGACGGACATGGCTAAATCGTCTTAGAATTTTACGCTGATCAAGAATATATATACTTTGTTGGGTCTAAAATGATTATTTCGATGGGTTACAAACGGAATGACGAACTTAATATACCCTCCATACTATGTATGGTGGAGGGTATAAAAATCAAATAAATAAAAATAAACATAAACCTCATGATTAACGAAATCGCATTTTTCTCACACTATTTTCCGATATTCCGAATTAATATTTCATTTGAAGGAAATATATATAAATTCTTTTTGCAACATCGGTTGTGCGGGTAGAACTCGTCAATGGTCACAGATATTGAAAAAAATCTAAAAAATCTATAGAACGCAGTCCATCTGGAAAATATTGATTTTTAGGATAATGCGAACTGAAGATATTAATAGCAACATCTGATCCTTAAATGATCAGAGAATGATCTACAATATATGGAATTATCTACAATAAATCCAGTAGTTCATAGGATTCGTCTTTGCTCGTCAAGAAATGTTAGATCAATATTAAGGGTAACACTTGGCGGATAAGCACTGCAAAAAAACCTTTCGATAAACTTTAACGGTTTTAGAACATTTGATTTTTCGCGGATCGATTAAGTCATTTCAAAAATATTTTTGCCACAACGGACAAACACCACATTACCTTAGTAATAAACGGCGGTCGCATCTGAATGTAAATACAAATTTTGCAACTTGATTGTGATTGGCTTGAAAGAAAACCTCGCAAATATAATTCTTCCCAAATCAGCACTGCCATATATAAAGTTACGTTCAATAAAAAATATTTAAATTCTGCATGACATATGGCAGGGAATTTAACCGGCATATAATAATGCATTTTGGCCACAAAATCCAAAAATTCTTGTAAACTAAATCGAGTTTTGGTAACCGCTGTAACATCATTGCTTAGCTGGTAATCAAACAATGATGAAACCACTAACTGTAAAGTGTAGCCAATCAATACTGCGGAATGTGCGGGCAATTCATTTGAATTAGATTTCATAAAAGTGTCTCGATATTTTGTTCTCTCGTGAGTGTTACTACACTTCAACAAAATATTCTCAACTGGGCCTGGGAATGAAATAAAAATCGGTCTTTTGCATCGTCTACACGCGTTCGTCCATATCTTTTGCGCTTAGGAGTAACTTCAAAATACTCTCCTCTTGAAACAAACTAGAGATCGTTCACTTCATTTCTGAAGTCTTTGCAGTCTATTAAATTTTCTCATCGTAATATTTATATAAGAGTTAGGTAAGGCAAGTAATCAAAATTTTGAAAAAAGATAAAATATGAACAATCTTTTCATACAATATCAAGTGTATGAGGTTCATCTTCTCCTCTTTGAAACAAAAAATCATACATTTGGTACATGGTAGAAAAATACTGGTAACAGCAAGTGTTGTTGTACAACAATCGTAACAACAACCACATACAAATTTGTTTTTGTACGTAATACAAGTGTCAGAGTTATGTGTCCAAAAATGTAAACAAAATATTTAATTTTCAATAAATTATTTTAATTTCAAAAATGTTCATTTTTGTGCGTAATATGCAGTTTCCCCGGTGGCAACACTGAAGCGAATCATAATTTAACAAATGTGATGAAGAGGAGCTAGTATTCTGAAATGTGGCATGGGTTCACTTCTGGTGTACAAAAAGGGATATATGCTACTAAACTTTGGTGGGATCGGTATAAAATGGACGAATTTATTATTACCATAGCTGCGAATTTAGTAAATTGTACTAAATGTTGTATGTCGGCATGGGGAAGGGATATTGGGATTTTAACTGTCTCTCATTGCATTGCAACACTAGTTTTGCCAAAATAAAAACGTAAAGTCTCTTTGGAATCGATTGATGTTCACTTCCTATGCATATTTTAGAACTTCTGTTGTTAGTAGGTTCTAGTGGTTTCGGGGACCCAGAGATTATTTTTGGTGGTAGCATGTATCGGACAACGGCACACGCACATACACACAAGCGTACTCTATGCAGATTTATGTTCAGAATAAACGATTATAAATTGCAAATCGTGGTAGCAATAGATTTCGTTCATCCCATTCTTCTGGAATTGCCAGAGATTAGGTGCAGCCACCGCCGTACGAGGGCTGTGGATGTAAGTCACTTCAGGAGGAAAATCACGTTTTCCCGGTATACGTATCGTCTGGGTGCAAATGGCGAAAGAAGGTAACATTATGTCGAGTCCAATCATTTCATTTTACAAAGGTTTGGAATCGACACTGTTTGCAACTCGTATATGGAATATGCATATCCGTATGACTATATGAATGACTGTGCGATTTGAAAACTACTGCAGTAATACTTCTATGTCGTGTTGCAATGTTTTCGACATGTACCGTTGTCCTCTGTCCCTGTCTA
The DNA here is from genome assembly GCF_030504385.1 of Musca domestica. Lineage (NCBI taxonomy): Eukaryota > Metazoa > Arthropoda > Insecta > Diptera > Muscidae > Musca > Musca domestica. The sequence continues at coordinate 393,850 of NW_026712358.1, forward strand.
TTTGAAATGCTTTTCAATTAGAACGTAAAGGACTCCCTACGGTTGGTCGAGACCAGAGATTTTAACACAATCCAAAGTTGTCCACATCCGTGCGTGTGTGTGTGTGTGGCGAGTGAGATTCATGTGTTTCTTTTTAATTGCTTCACTGCACAATTATTTCAATTTTCCGAAACAACAATAACAACCATAGCAAAAATGTTTGCGGCATTTATTAGCCAGATACCATGTTCGATTCCGGCAACCACCCACAACCGAAATGTCCAGTTGTGGAGAGAAGATCTGATGCAAGGAGCTTGTCTGTTAATTCCCGTGTAGGAAGCGAGGGCGGAGAGTGGGAGATGTTCGAGTTTTTATCACCAATCTGTACCGCTGCATGTAAGCAAACGTGTGTTCAACAAAAACTCGTCGCAGTCATTTGGAGAGTCCGTTCGTCCCATAAATCAGTCGGCTGTCTTTTAATCCAGTTTAATTGTTGTAGCTGTATTCCGCTCACGGACTTACCCCTTCAGCCTGCTGGTGACCAGTGGCTGTGGCCAGTCAAGTCCTGCACATAATCGCCATTAAAAAGTGTTCTATGACAATGTTTTACGAAAATATTGTTTGCAGTCGTTTGTTATTTTGTGAAATGGAAATGGAAATCACTCTGGCAGCAACTGTAGCTAGCAGATCGAATTGAATAGATTGCAAGCTAAACTGAAAATCTAAAGTTTTGTCCAATGTGATCGAAATGGCGAGTGCAAGAATGGCGTTCCAGTCGTGTGGAGGTCCAATATAAATATAATATTGCCTTAGAAGGGAACACTTTGAGTTCACTCTCCATAATCGGGGACAGGTGAACAAACGTGCGCCACCACCAATAGAGGACAAACAATTCTTAGCCGTTCCAGTTAGATTGCAAACTCAACCACATTGCTATGAAATTTTGCACTTTGCTGTAGTTTGCCTGGCCGGTGCCGGAACCACACAATTGTGGCAACAGTTTGTCATTTATAATTGCTCCAGTGCTGCTGCATTCGTTCTTGCCTTCCTTTTTCTGCTGTGTTAAATGGCCAAACATTTGAACATATTTTATCATTTATGGCCACAAATGGTCAATGGACATTGAACGGAGCTACTGTTGAGCAACGCAGGCAGTCCGCACTGAACCCCGATGCACTAAATCCAAACCAGTACAAAGAGTGCATTTAATTCAATATTCTTCCCATACAGGGTAAATTGAAAACGTCTGGTATGCCATCAAATTTAAACTGAAATCCTGACGGATATTTGCAAACGCAGTCATCTGTTTATGAGGGGCTTGTTTTGGGTATGAAATATGTCCCTTAGCCGGATGATACCCTCGTCCGACGTACGTACGTATGTATGTAAGTACGTTTGAAATGGCGTCGGGTACACTTACTTTGTTGGCTGGAAGCGTTGAAATGTGAGAAATTCTGCCTCTACGCCTGGGCCAATTTCACTCCATATCAATATTTAAACAAGTACACCCTGACGTAACATTAACACGTAAATTCAATTCATTTGACTCGTATTGTTGCGAAGGAGGCCAGAGAAGCTACATCCACGGCGGCTCGTGGCGCGGCATGGCCACACCAAATGCCCAGCTCTTCAATGGGAACAAACAAATTTATAACAATAATATATGATATGCGTAAAATTTGCCCGATTCACGCATGCGTCGTCACATGTGTGTCTTCGAGCATGGACTGTGTGGCCGAACAAAGGACGACATAATCCTACTCCCCCTACTGGGTTTTAATGCTGGGACAGTATGTTGTTACTGTAACTATCAGCATGCGCATGCGCGTGTACCTCTCACGGACGTTTATAAGCCCGAAATGAAATCTCCGACAACATTTTTGACATTTTTATGAATACGATGCACATATTTCAACTTCTGCTGGTCGCCGTGCCAAGTAAACAAGACCACAAGCGAGGAACGAAAAGATACACATGTTTGTTTGGCCATAAAAGGCGCCCACGTTGCTGTGGCTGGCCGTATTATTCGCGTTGATGCCTCCAGGCGCCTGTTTCAAGTACGGAGACACATTTCGTGCGAATATTATTTATTTGCCAACGACCTGCAAATAATTCAAGCAGTAATATTTAACACACGAATCCAAGCGCATTCTTCAGCCTCGGCTTGGCATTAAGCTGCGAAACCGAGGGAGGACTCGTTAAGTGGTTGTGCAAGAAGTGTGAGTGGAAGATATTTGGTGTGTTTCAAGGCAATCCAATTCACAGAACCGATCATTGAGCCATCTTATTTGTGGTCCATAAAATGTTTGTTCGTTGCTCTTTCCTGGCACAGCTTCGGTGTGGTTGTATTCCTCGCGTGTTTGTTACTTGCTGTCATCTCCCGTCGCTAGGACCTATAAATCTCTCTGAAATATTCTCCCTTCAATGTTTTACTCTCTTTATAATTATTAAATGGGAAAAGAAATCTGCAGGACAATTGAAAGGTGTCAAAATAAAATCTTCGTTCGGGTTTTAAAATACCCTTTAATTTGAACATTTGTTGTTGCTGCAACAGCTTGCACTGCTTTTAAACGGGTTCATCTTCTAGAGCCAAGTAAAGCCATAGCCTAGTTGGGTTTAGTTGAACAGGTTTGGATGTACAGTTAAAGAGGTGTAGCCTGCATGTGGGTCTGTCCCGCATGCCGGCATGGAGTTCGTAGAACTACTTTAAACTTCTTACAGTTATTGGTCAGTTCCGTGAATGTTAAAATTATTAAAATTGCAAAAATAGTATATTCTTGGAGGTTCTGGAACAGAGCCTTCGATTATTCAGAATTGTCTATTTGTGGGGGATTCTCCTTTTTTTCCTTTTTTTTCGGTACTTTCGGTCGAAATTGCTTGTAATTTGGGATTTGTGGTTCTGAAGGGAGGACACCTCATTTTTAGTATTATATTCCACGCACTATAGGTCAAATTCCGCATATTGCCTCTTCACTTCCGAAAGTCAAATGTCTTAACAACAAGAATCGGAATCGGAAAAGTCTTTTTTTCTAGTTGTCTAAAACTAAAATGATATACTTTTTAATATGGTTTTTAATTTCAAACTTATTTTCATGAAATTGCGTTAATAGTACATTTTTGTAACGGGTTATTTTCCTCCTTAGGTAATGTTAACTACCTCTTAATACGAACATTTGCTAAGGAGTAACGGTTTGTAATTACCGCCTTTACAACATTCGGCGAGCTCTCTGAGTAGTAACAAGCGCAGGATTACAAGGTAATATTGTTTTACGAACAATCGACAATAAAAAACAAGGTACACAATTCTGTTGGAAAAAATATTTAAAATTTGTGGTTTAATTTTTGTCCAATTTCTTTTCTACTTTTTACGTTGCTCCGCCAACAGTACCATTCATGTATAAGGTTCCTAAAGGGTTTTTTTTTTGTTGAAATAGCGTATTTTTCAAATTGTTATCAACGGTACACGAGATTATATAAATATTTCCGAATTTGCCAAATCTTTTATTTACCTTACAATGATTTGACAGTTTTGGTATAGTGTCCGTACAACAGTACCGCCCAATATTGTGTAATTACCACATTTCTCGGTATAGTCATTTTCATTTGGCAGGGTATATGAGATGCTATGTAATGTAAGCTATTTATGCACGTACGCAACAGAGCGAAAGATCCGAATATAATAGCGGTTAATCTTTCCAGTGTCCAATATCTTGCCATCCATATTTTAGGAAATTCTAAAAATTCATTCTCAACTGTAGTTTCTACTTGATTTTCTTTTTCCAGATAAATGAAATCGGCGTTTTGCTTATTTTGATATTCCCGACAAACCAGCAACAAATCAAACAATCAATTGGAAGCATTCAAAAGGCTCACTATGTGGGACAAACATGTGCGACTAACAAGGTGGACTAACCGACTAACACTCGATTTTTCCGTATATATTTACAGATGATTTGATCTTGGTTTATTTCCTGTTTAAAAAAAAGCATTCGCGTCTGTCGATATTCATATGGTTTGATTTTACATCAGTTGCTCCACAATTATCCCTTTTTACATGTTGTATTTTGATGTCTATGGGAAATGTGACAGAACTCAAAAAAAAAAAAAAAAAAAAAATTGCAAATAAATTTGTTGTTTTTTTTCAAAAGACAATACAAAATTGCTAACCAAATTCCATTCAACCTTAATGCAGCAGCGATATATAATGATAAAGTTGGCCACATCTCGTTCTCTACCGCAAATTACCGGAGTGGTTTTTATTGTGAATCAACAGTGCACCCCGTTCCTCTCTGGCCGAATGTTTGATCCTTGGATTTTGTTGCGATCTTTTTTGCAGCGATATTGATGGCTGGCTGTTTAAAATACAGACCGTTGGTTGGTTGGGGGGTGTCAGATACGTTAAGTCTTTGCCACCTTCGAGTTGGCTGCGTGATGTTAATATACTCATATATTTAAGTGTATACATATTCGTGTTTATGATCGCTCCGAACTGAAAACCTGTCTTGAGGTTGTATTTTGTCACAGTTTGCAGTGTGTATCATTGAGAATATAGTTGCCAGATCTTTTTTGAGTATATGTATCCAACAAATCAGAACGTAGATTAATTTCGCATATTTATCTTCTAGTTTGGCCCCATTATCCGGCATATATAAAAATCATATAATGAAATATTTTAATCTATTGCTTGGAGGCTACGCCACAGCTGCTAAATTAATATATTTTGAAAACCATTTAAAAAACCGAACGATGGTAGTGTGAACCACTGTACCGAACCAAAACGACAAGTGGTTTGCAGCCCTCATAATGAATTTTTCTTAGGAAAATAGTAAAAATCTAATTTCAAAAATCATTCTGAGAAAACTATTTTACTCATAAAGTACGAGAATGGAAAGTTTGAGGAGTGAGAGCCTGGACCAGGTAAAACTTTTGTAGGGATAAATCAGTGTTTGTTTAAAAAAGAAAATTATGTTAGTTACTACGCTTATAACTCAAGAACGGCAGGCCTGATTTTGATAGAACTACGCCAATAAAAAATGTGAATATAAATTATTTTTGTGATATATATTTATACCCTACACCACAAGGTGGTCAGGGTATTATGTCTTTGTGCATTTGTTTGTAACAGGCAGAAGGAAACGAGATAGACCCATAGTTCCTTTTGATGATCTGCATAGAATCACATTCTGAGTCGATTTATGCATGTCCGTCCGTCCGTCCGTCTGTCCATGTATTTTTGTAAACAAAGTACAGGTCGCATTTATTGCCTGATCCAAATGAAATTTTGCACAGATCATTTGTTTGGCCCAAGGACGAACCCTATTGAAATTGGAAATAATCGGTAAAAATTTAGATATAGCTCCCATATATATCTTCGTCCGATTTGCCTTTTATTGGGCACCAAACGTGTAATATCAGCCCGAATTGTATGGAATGCCAAATTTGATCGAAATCGGTTCAGATATAGCTATAGCTCCCATATATATTGTTCATCCGATTTGTTATTTTTGTCCAACGCCGCCGTAATATGCACTCTGAACCAACAATATTTGGGAAAATATATCAAATACAGCTCAGAAATACCTTTGTTAAATTTTATCGAGATCGGTTCAGATTTGGATATAACTCCCATATATAACTTCATCCGATTTACCTTTTATTGTGCACCAAACGTCTAATATTTGTCCAAATGGGATGGAATTTGACACTTACGACCGAATTGAGTCTAGCAGCTAGTATGTCAAATTTGGTGAAGTCAGTTCAGATATAGTTATAGCTTCCATATATATTATTCATCCGATTTGTTATATTTGTTACCCACAACCGTAATATGCACTCCGTAACAACGATATTCAGGGAAATATATGAAATGCAGCTCAGAAATATCTTTGCCAAATTTTATCGAGATCGGTTCAGATTTGGATATAGCTCCCATATATATCTTTATCCGATTTCAAATTAATTGTGCACCAAATGGGCAATACAAGTCCGAATTTAAAAGATACAAATGCTTCGGCATATTTAGTCCTTTGAACTTTAAATTACAATTATAATCATAGCACGTATGATTGAATTCTCCCATAAAAACTTTTAATTGTTATGTGGAGCTCTACTAAATTAACAAAGTGGTGTATGGTATCATAATGTCGGCCCCGCCCGACTTTAAGACTTTCTTTGCTGGTTTTTTTTTTGATTTCCTGAAATTTTTTATGTGGCATGATATTTTTCAATTTGACAAGTGTACTTTTTTGTTTATCGTTTTGAGTTCTGAATGTAAGATGAAATAATTTTTTTTTTTGGCACGGTACTATGTTAAATTGGCATCTAACTTTCCAACCCCAGGACCTACATCTACAGGACCAACTGAAAGAGGCGAACACATTCAAACAAACAAAAATGGCCGACACAGCCGTATACGGCTCTTATCAAAACGTGGACCTACTTCTTTCACATGGCAATAATCCGTCTAGTGGGAACTCAAAATGCAAAATTATTTGGGACTGCAATCGGAAATACCGAATAGAAGGAGGCACCTGTCTATACAAATTTGAACAGCGAATTGAAAATTTCGCAAGAAAAGGATTAACATCCTTCGAAAATTCTTCCGAAACCTTCTAGATATTTGGATTACAAATTTTAATTCTAAGTGGATAGTATTTGATTAGTAGATCAAATCTCAAAAGGGTTTTGAGTTCCCAGACCAAAAATGGTTTATGGGTCCATTACATATATCCTTAACCATACACAAAGGGCTTCAAATATTTTGCTCTATACTTCGCAAAAGTTAAGATCGTGTTTCAAATTTGATACAATCCTATGGGTTATATGTAGAGTCATTTTTACACAATATGGGTCATGTCGGTCTACGTTTTTATATTGACCCCATATAAGGTTATACCCCAATTTCAAGTATTTTCCATATTTTTATACCCTCCACCATACTATGGAGGGTATATTAACTTTGTCATTCCGTTTGTAACTCCTCGAAATACTCATGTCAGACCCAACAAATTATACATATTCTTGATCAGCGTAAAATTCTAAGTCGATTTAGCCATGTCCGTCTGTCTGTCTGTCTGATGTAATCTTTCGAACGAATTGAGATAGAAGGCTAAAATTTTACACACGTGTTTATTTTCCCAGTAGGCAGATTAGGTTCGTAAATGGGCCATGTAGGTCCACTTTTTCATATATCCCCCATATAACGGTACCTCCCAAAATTCGGTATTTTGATGATTTTAGCGTCATAATTCACCGGAATTGTTTCAAATTACGTATTTAGAGTTCGTAATGGGAACTACAGTCTGTGACAGAAAATTGCCTATGCAGGCCCAGGTCTTCGTATAGGCCCCATATATCAGTACCTGCCTATATTCGGCATTTTGACGAGTTTAGGTACAATACCCACCGAAATTGTTTGAGATATCGTATTTGACGTTAGTAATGGATGCTATAGCTACATTATTCACTGTTTATTTCAAGTTTCGAATTTGAATATGGAAATGGCTAATGGCAAAAATGCCTATGTAGGTCCACGTCGTATAGACCCCAATATAACGGCTATATTCGGTACTTTTAAAATTTTAACAGAATTTTTTAAGGATTTTATTTCTTGAAAATTTCCAAATTCGTTCAAAATGTTGGAGGGTATTCAAAGTTCGGCCCGGCCGAACTTACTGCCTTTTAACTTATTGTGTATTAAAGCCTTCATTTGATATCAGTTCGTGTTGTGTTAGTTGGTTAGAGTGGTTGGTGCGCGTTTGCCGGAAATCGGTGGTCTTCCCTACTGTAAACATATCACACCTCTCTATTTTGTTTAAATTATTATTTTTTTAGGATGCCGATCCTTTCTATTTGAAGGGACGATACAAACGCCAGACAGAGAAGGCGTAGCTCGTGGACTTTAATTTGAGAGTTAGAAACCTAAATCATATAGCATATCTATTGAAAAATATGTATTAACTTTTTGCAATAACGCCAGCTCAATTTTCAGTATTGTTAAAAGTAATATTTCCCTTCAAACGAGCTGATTTGGAATTTGAAATGATTAGAAGACCGTGCTGCAAAGCAATCGCCTATTCATAACAATTTTATACTCTTATTTAACGCTCTTTTTTCCCCAAGTAGTCATTGACAGCCTTGACTGAATATCTGAAATATCAATCATGCATTCACTATTAATAATTCTACACATCCAATATCGGAGAATATACTTTACTTTAGGGTTTCTGTATTGAATAATATATAACTTTCTATAGTTATTCCCGGGATGTTGTGTGTGTTTCGATATAAATCGACAGGCCCAATTTATCTGGGTATTACTTAAAGACTAAGGGATATTGTGAACGAACACCAAAAATGACCTCAGCTTATTTGATAAAAAAAATGTGGACAAGCTTGTCAGAAGCTTCAGATTAATCTTCATTAATAGTTCCTCGCTGATAACGCGATGCAAACAGCAGGCAAGGATTCTAGTGCGGTTCTGGCATTGCTTTTGTGATATCTCATAAAATATGTCCCGCAAAGACTTTAAGCAAATAAGTTTGGAACCAGGCTGTTAAAGCGAAAACCAAATTTACTTTTATAGAATTGAATATGAATATTAGAAGAAAATATCCTGTATCCAATATCAAACACGTTTGAGTTTCTTATTCATAGCTATACGATTTGAAGGAGTACCGCAAATATGTGGCATCTCCTACTCCAAATTTCAGAAGTAGCTGTAGAAATATTATCAACATTTGACTGATATTCCAGTCAACTATGAACATAAGTATGTGTGAGTTCGTGAGTGTGTGTGTGTGTGAGTATTGGAATAAAACAGGAGCGAGTTAATTTTAGTCAGCCCGGCGCAGGTGAGGGTATGACAGACAAAGTGTCTGATTGAGGAGAATATTTCGTCGGTTTCGTGCCGCAATTACTTGAAAAAGAAGCTTTCGTAATTACAGGGCGGCTTCCTCTGTGCAAAGTTAACACTTTGGCAGCGGAGAGTCGCCTTAGGCCCTTGGTATTGATGCATTCTTGGCCTTGCCACTCACTGCTCGTTGGAACATGCAAGTTTCTTCGTCGGGCAGAGAACTGTGCATGTGCTGCTACATGTCTGCAATTTGGGAGCGCAGACGAGAGCGCATCACTCGCATGTCGAAATAAAACTGGATTTGTGTTGGTGCGCTCAAGGGGTGCGATTATTGCAACGAAACCCACTGTTTACAAATTAGTTTCCTTTTAATTACCGCGTTGATTATAATGACGATGGGTCGGCGGTGTTCAACGGTAATACTCAGTCGTCCATTTAGCATTGCTGTCAATCTCAGCGCTCTGTTAATCGGTTTATTGTTGTTGGAACAGAAACAAAAACAACGGCCATAAAAGTCTCGTTTAAAACCACACCTTGAACACTTCAATATTTCAAAAATTAATGCAAGCACATCTTTATATCGCAGAGAATTAACATAAATTCATATTAAAATCGATTTGAAAAAAACAACAACAACGAATGCCGACAATAATATCAGCGATTTACGAGCAATTAATTTATGCGTTGACAATTCTAACGATCTTTATTTTCTCGATCATTCATTTGAAATTATCATTTGTTTTTTATTTTCACCTCTTTGTTGTTCCATTTGCCAGCAGTCCATGCTTGACTTTTGGAGTTGGTTCCGCACTTCCACCATTTCAGTGTGTTGACTATCATCATCATCATGTGGACATAATGTCACCTGATTCCCGGTCTTGGTGCTTGGACCCAGTCAAAAGCCACGTTTGTTACGAATAGTAGTAATAAAATACATACAAACCTCCATAGGCCCTTCAGTAAAGCTTGTGGATGGATCGTGATGGCATATGGGCATAGAATGTCTTTGAATGAGCTATAATTTTATTGCCTAGGAAGAATCGTAAAAAAATAACAAGAAAAAAAGAAAACGTTTGGTAATACCATCCTAGCCACAAGACAAGCATTTTTCGTTTGATTGAGGACCAATAAGACATTAAAGAAAAACAAAAGTGTTTCTTGTCACCGCTGTGTGGTCGTTCGGTTGTATTGCTAGGGGGAGAAATTTTATGGCTTTATTCAATGCGTTGTGAAATCACAATTTAACAGATCGAATGAACCAGTTCAATATGGAATTGAATTCGGTTTCAAACTTATATGGCTATGTTTATTTGATATCGTTAGTAAGTGCCATTGGATCTCGATGTGAGTTGTTGAAAATGTTATTTGTAAATCGGAACTTCATTGAGTCACCATATTTATACCACTTTCGCTCCATCAGTTTGTAATACTTTGAGGTGTTGGCTTCATTGACGTAGACAGGGGGCCCGGCCTTCCTCAGAAGTGGATACTTTTTAGATCATTTCAGAATATTTTGGTAGGAACATCTCTTTTTCGTTGGACTCCTCTCTGACAGAAATGGTATCGAAAGGCATATCTTTCATTCATTTGATGTAGTTTCACTTTAAAAGTGATAATAATTCGAAACGAAAAATCTAAGAAATTCCAACTTAGTTATTCAGAAATACTATCGAAATTGTTTACTAGTTCAATTTGCCCGCAAGCCTGGTTAATATTTTACATGCGTGCCCTGTTATGAACGTAGATTTGATTTATCAAACCCACAAATACATACAGAGAAATGGCAGGAGTTGGACACATTCATTCGGAGGTAATTTAAGTCCTCTTGCAGTGCTGCAATACCTTTTATGGCACCAAGACGCCAGTTTATTTGAACATGCTAAATTGCAAAGTTAAAGGTAGAATTTATATTCTTATATCCTCCGCCATTTTATGGAGGTTATATTGAGTTTGTAAAATTCTAAGTCGATTTAGCGGTATATTTCGGAATTTTTTGAAGTAAAAGTTCGGTCCGGCCAAACTTAGCTTGTTTTTACTTGTTTAGTGTCTTTTCGTACACTTCAAACATTTTTATCGTTAAATCATGAAACTCAATACAATAATTTGTGGGCTTGTTAGGGCTGCGCTACTCATCAAATGTTTGTTGCTGCTCAGATGTTTAGGAGTAATGTTTCCAAAACTCCATGCCAGTCATTCGCTATGTCTCTAAGAGGTAATAGGAGTTATCGTCATTTTAACATATCATCAACATACCATTTTTCCATATGAATTAGAATCTGGGGTTTTTCAAAAGTTTACATTTCTTAGCAGAGACTGTCTTTGAGTATAGGATAATCGTAATGATGATCGTTGGGCCTTAGCATTTTCCTTCTGATAAGTGTTATTTGTGAGGAATGTGAGGAAAACATTAAAAAAGTTTCTTAAGATCGTATCATAATAACTGCGTTGGCTACAAATGTACTCACTTTCTATAAATAATCGTCCAAATACGCCAGAACCATAGCTGTGTTTCGAAACCTGCAATATATTATACTATATTGTAATAGTTTTCAAATTTTTTACCAGACCTCGGGCGTTCTCTTTCACTGCTTTTGTGACTTTGTGCCCTTCCTAGATTGTGACAAGAATTGAAACTGGATCTGCATTGAAAATATGAATTTATTGTCGCTTCGGTTGGAAAAAGTAACGAAAAATTCAAAGTAACTAAAGGGCCGAGACAGCTACATGGGGTTTGTAATGAAACGTGAAGCTATTACATTTGTGAAATACCGGATATCAAGAGGTACTGCTGGATAGGGAATAATGCAAGTAGTAAACTTTTATTGCAAATTTTGTGAAAACGTTTTGGAAACCTTCGAAATACCCTCAAATTGCAGTTTTTATGGGGGCTATGAGTCACAGTGAACCAGTATTCAATGATACTATCCGGAAAAGGTTATACTATACTGAAAACCTTCAAACCTTCAAATTAGAGCTAATTTTGTCTAAGAATCTAATTTTTTAATATCAATCCTACTACGAATAATATAAATTTCTTGGTAAAGTTTCGAAGGTACGTCTTAAATATGGCGATTCCGCGAGAAAAACTTTATTCATACCTGATAAATATTGTGGTCCTTAAAGAAATTTTCAAAAAGACTTCTGCAATAAAAAATAGGCACTGTGCAGATCTAGAAGAATTCATCGCCAATTGTAATGGTGTATGCTATCAGATTGACAAATGCTCCCGGCTATAGTCCTTGCTAACTGGTTATTTTCTAATTTGAATATTTCAATGCAGACAAAAAATCATACGCGCACGCGACCATTTTGACAGGATCCGCAAACTCCCAATAAAGGCATATTTTAGTAAAAACAGAAATATTTATTTTATATTTCTAACTGTAGCCAACAGTTGACCTTGTACACCTCGTTAATACAACTTGGATTCTTGATCAGCTGCAAATTTTTCGAAGACTAGAAATCATTTTAACAAACGTGGTTCCGAATGGAGGAGGACATTATTTTGTGGGTTTCGTCATACTTTTATCCGAATCAATCTTAGATCGGATGTTTGGTTTAAAAATCTCTCATTTCTTGGTAGAATAATATCGGCCAATGTTTGGAATTTTCCAAGTTTACAACATTTTAATTTCGATATTAATGTCATTTGCGACTCCAGATCCGGTGGATCTAGATTGTAATACAATCAACGCATAGTGCTTTACGAAATAATAATTTCAACCGTAGAAAAACTGTCATCTAACGCACGAAGCAAAGAAACAACTGCGGTATCCCAACAAATAAACGCCTACACTCTTCAACTCGGACATAAAGTGTTTTCCAATACTATAATCAAATGGATGAAGTAGCTACGGCCTAATGCAGATTATTAAAACCCGGAAATTAGAAGGAATATTTGCTGGCACAACATTTTAATAACAGACATTTGCGAATATCCCTTTCATATTATATTCGAGCTCAACGCCTTTGTTGCAACATTCGGAAGATGAAGTGATTGTAACAGACATGATTTTGATTTACATCGGAGGGGATTCAACAGACCTCGTAACTCGGAGTGATCAAGGGAAATATGATCACTTTTGGGCGGCGATATTTCTTTTCGTCGTGATATTATGCCTTTTTAATAGCCGGCAATTTTCTCACCTCGAAAAGTGTGAATATTATGGTGTAATTGCATCAACGCATCAACTCCTACCAAATTTAGCTAAAGGCTTAACATCATCACCATCAACGTTGTACAGGTAGCTCTGGCAGAACAAAGCGTAACATGTTGCTGCGTACGAAAAGTTATTTGAGTTAGTACCGCATATTTATGAAACTTAACACATCAGAATTTTTGCCTAGTAGCAGAGCAATTGTGAAAATGATACTTCCTTCTCTCCACAATGGTTCAGCAAAAATAAAAATCTCATTTTCAGTGAGGGAAGTTTCCGATGTAGTTCTATCTTGTAATATTTCGTAATATTTATATGGGACTTAGGTCAGGTGCTTAAATGGGTGATATTCCAAATACGAGGGTAGTTCGGAAACTTCTTAGCCTAGCACAAAAAGCGCGGTATAAACAGAAAAAAGTTAAGTTTTTTTGGAGACTTCCATCTTTGTTATGATCAAATGTAAAGTTTAGTTTCGACCTGGCAACTCCTTCATATAGAAACAGGTGTTCAAAAAAGACGCATCCGCATTTTTTTACAATGGAAAAATTAGAAATGCGTGCTGTCACTAAATATTTACGTAGAAAAGGTTTATCGGAACAAGAAATTTATAATGATATTGTGAATGTGTTAGGTGAAAGGTATCGTTTTAAGCGAAATAAAATGGATTTTAAGAGTCGTTTCATAACTGTTGATGAGACATGGATCCACCACTACACTCCAGAGATAAAAGAACAATCCAAACAATGGACTGAAGCTGGAGGATGTGCTCCAAAGAAGGCAAAAGCAATTCAATCGGCAGGTAAGGTAATGACAACGGTTTTTGGGACTTCAAAGGTATTTTATTGATTGACTAACTATTTTCATTGCTAGAAAATCGTTCGACTAAGTGTATTGAAGTTTCAGGAGATGATATTGAAAAATAAAAATATTTTTTAAAAACTAACTATTCGCTTTCATTGACAGGCTAAGAAGTTTCCGAACCGCCCTCGTATTAATCTACATATTTGGAATATCACCCATTTAAGCGCAAGATGTAGATTTATTTTATTGAGACTTTTTGGTTTTCAGCAATAATGTATATATAGGTTAGGCGCAAAAGTTATCCTCCTATCAGAACATTTTTATATATTTTACGATTGGCCCCTAATGTCAATTGTGTTTTGAAATGTTTGCAGTAAACACATGCGAAATGGACGTTAATAAACAATGTTACGCTACATTGCTCCAGAACGCGGAGTATTGAATATCCTAAATCACCACCAAGAAGAACATGATTTCCGCGTGTAACCCACGAAGAGCCATTACATTCGCTCAAAGTCACTGTATAGTGTGCTGTTTTCGCTGGAGGAGTAATCGGATCTTTTTTCTTCGAAAATTTTCTTCGAAAATTTTCTTCGAAAAAATTTTAGTTTCTTTCACGCATGTTTGACAGACGTTATATATGAAAAACAAGTAAGCAAAGGCTATAGTCGTGCGGGGCCGACCATGGGATACCCTACAACACGACAACATGTTAGAAGCCCCTTGGCTTCAATTGTGTGATCAGGACATTTTTCCTGTTTTTGGTTCATTTGAGCCCCTAAATATTTTGCGATCATATCCAACAGCAAGAGGCCCCTCTGTATCTCCAAATTTAGACTCATCTATATGAATTGCTTGCCTACGATATTTGGCTATATTTGTCAACGAAATCAGCATAAATAAGCCAGAAGTTCGCCTTTTGTGTATTTCGGATATCGCATGTAAGCAATGCTGGTATTTTTCAGACAAAAGTAGTGGCCCATACTACCCGCTGTCCTAAACTCTAACTTCATGCGAGATTTCGTGTCCTTTAGTTTATATTTTCGTGTTCTTTGGTTTCTATTTGTGACCTTTGTAACGGAACATTTTTAGTTTTTGGTCCATTTCAACCCCTAAATATATTGCGGACATCTTTGAAAACAATAGGACTAGCCCTTCTGAGCCTTACCCTAACCTTGTGAAATTTTTCGTGAGGATCGGACGATAATTGCGATTTGTATATAATAACCCCAACCTGTGTTGTAAGGTGAAAAGATATTACAAAATATTCACTTCAATATCATAAGTCAAATTGAAAAAATTGAAAAAATCGCATGCGATAAAAATATGAAAAATTAAAAAAAATGTCCCAAAATACTACAAAATCTATATTAGCATCATTATTGGCATCTTTTTATGTTATTTTCTTAGTTTTTATACATTTATGCAAAGAGGGCATTCTGAGTTGACAAAATTTGTCAAAATCGGTCCGCCCATTCTTGAGATATAAGCAATCTAACTAACATCCCCTTCCTTTGCATATCCAATTCCCTTCCTATATATATAATCAATATGTTTATTATCGGCATCTACGTAACGGTCAGGATTGACCTGTTCGTCTCTTTGTGGTTTCGCCGGGATTAAAAATATTCGCGGTTTAATGAAAAATTTGACTTTTATTTAACACAAATATTATGGTCTATTTTACCCTACAACAATATGTTTTGGGGGTATTATAAGTTTGATTGGGCCAAAAATTATGTAACACCTCAAAATATTGGTTTCCCACATAGGAAAGTATATATGGATCTTCCTGTCTCGCCGAGCTGAGTCGATCTAGCTATGTACGTCGATCTAGCTATGTAGAATGTAGGTGGGGCTAGGGCCAGAATAGAAGCCTATTGCTTTTGGAGATGATCGCATAATATTTAGGTGTTGAAATGGACCAAAAACTGAAAAATTTTCTGATTTTGCAGTTGCTCTACCGGTCGCAATTATAGACCAATCGACGCGGAAGTTAGCATGGGGCTAGAGCTTAGGGCTGAGCAGAAGTCTTCCAATTTTGATGTAATCGGGTAATATTTAGTGGGTGAAATAGACCATAACATTTGTGTAAAATAAAAGTAACATTTTCTATTGAACTGCGAATATTTTTAATCCCGGCGATACACAAATAGACAAACAGGTCAAATCTGACCGTTACGTAGATGTCGATAGTAAATATATCGGATTTATATAGCGAAATATATATAATGTATATATACAAAGGAAGGGGGTGTTAGCTGGAATGCTTATATCTCAAGAATGGCTGGACCGATTTTGACAAATTTTGTCAATTCAGAATGCTCTTTGGCATAAAAGTATAGAATCTATAATCGCATGAAAAGATGTCAATAATGATGTTAATATTGATTTTGTAGTATTTTGTGACATTTTTTCATATTTTTTATCGCATGCGATTTATTCAATTTGACTTATAATATTGAAGTGTATATTTTATAATATTTTTTTCACCTTACAACACAGGTTGGTGTTATTATATACAGATTGCAATTATCGTCCGATCCTCACGAAAATTTTCACAAGGCTCAGAATGGCTAGGCCTATTGTTTTCAAAGATGTCCGCAATATATTTAAGGGTTTAAATGGACCAACAACAAAAAATGTTCCTGATTTTGCAGCCATATAAAGGTCACAAATAGAAACCAAATGACACGAAATCTCCATTGAAGTTAAAGTTTAGGACAGAGGGTAGAATGGACCACGATTTTTGTGTGAAAAATACCAACATTTCCATTCTACCGAAACGCTGATAATAACCTACAGGCGAAATACAAAATACACAAAAGGCGAACTTCTGGCTTTTTATGCTGATCTCGTTGACGAATATAGCTAAATATCGTAGACAAGCAAATCATATAAATTAGTCTAAATTTGGAGATACAAAGGAGCCTCTTGCTGTTGGAGATGATCGCAAAATATTTAAGGGTTCAAATGTACCAAAAACAGAAAAATGTTCCTGTTCACACAATTGAAACCAATCGACACGGAATTTTGCCTGAGAAGAGAGTAAAGGACAGGGAAGAAGTTTAGCATTCAGGATGATCATCGGATTATATTTAACTGTAACTAACAGCACCACGGTTTGCGTAAGTATTGGGCAAATGTCCCTGGTCATAAAGCTAAGGGTAATATCTGGGCAATTCTATATGACATAATTTCAAAAGCGAAATCTTCCAAAATGGATTTGGACATAAGGGGACTTGTAAAATATTGTTGTGTTGTAGGGTATCACATGGTCGGCCCCGCACGACTATAGCCTTTGCTTACTTGTTAGGAATGTGTTCGACTGAAATGAACATAACGAATGGATAGATTTTTCATCAGGGATGGGCATATTGTATTAGACTTTTGGTGCACTAAGATTTAAACAATTAGAGGTAGTGCTATTAAAACTTCACTAATATTAATTGACTTCGAATTTCATTCTCCGACGAACATTTGGATGTGGATTTTATGGAGGTATTTCTTTAAAGATATATGTCTGGCGGATAATTGAACAACCTTGCCAAAATTGAGCTTTTTTAGAAGAAAACATCCATTGTCCTAACATCAAAATTTTCTCGTTCATTTCATTCATCATTCTGTGGGGAATCACAGTTTCCGAGGCCTTACTGTATAGATATATAAGACAAAATGCGGCGGCAATGAATATACGTGATCAACATCGCCCATCAAAGCTCGACGAAGCTAGTCAGGTTATTTTTGGGGCGGTCACCGTATGAGAGTATTTGCCGGTTTTTGGTATTTAAAGTTTAAGAAAAATTATGGCAAAATGCATAATTATTTTTTCAGTTTGCCGACGCTCCTTCGTTGGTGCACAGCGACCATCGTCTGATGCTTCTATGATGTGCCCACGGCCATTTTAACGCTTCGAGAACAGCCAAGATTCTTGCAATGCTTCGATCCACACTCAACGGCATTCGAATACAGCATTGCATTTCTTAAACGCCGTCCTACAATAGTGCTCGCAAAGGATTAATGCGCTCCCGTGTTTGAGCGGTGGTATTTTGGGTTACTTTTAATTTTACAATCATATTTCGTACATGGCGACGCAACAAACATCACGTGAGTTGTGTTGTAATCTTGCTTCCATGCTCTGGAACCATCTAAATTTATACAACTATGCCAAGTTGTGTGTTCGGAGATGCCAATTTGATGGCATAATTTTAAGAAGCCCCTAGGCCCTAATGACGTCTTTCTCGTACTGTCTGAACTGTGAACAGCTACCATGCCGCACAACAGTTTTCAACCGAGTGGCAAATTTGGAAATGCGATTTCAGATCACGGCCCTCCCCTCTGCAAGAGTTGGCATCATGTGAGACAAAACATACCACAAGACGAATTGCGGCTTCCTTGTTCTGCGACTTTGATTAACGGAAGATCCGTTTGTTGGTCTTGGTATGACCATTAAAACGACAACACTTAGACGCCTGCTGCCGATGAACTGGTTGGAGTTAAGCCAAGAAAGATTCAATGAAAAGGCCTCTGCTGGCCTGATGGTCACTAGCATCGATTGTATTGATGGCTCATAATTGTTGGTCATGTCGAGTATTCCGGTCGTTGTGTGCAAGGCACGGGGAGTGGACTTGCCAAATGAATTAGTTACGCTGCAGTGTGAAAATAATTGTAAATTCTGTTGCTACTGCAGTCGCTCCGCACAAACTTGAAAGTAACTTCTACGACCATTGATTAACTGTGCCGCAAAGACGACGTTGCGCCGTCCAAGTACTGTCGATGTCGACTTGATGACCCCCGGAGGTGTTAAAAATTGGAAAATGCAAATGGCAACATAAAAATAATTTATTTTTAGTATTTTTGCAGAACTTCTACTCATTTGGAGGTTTCTAGCTTATTTGTGGGCAACAATCCCACAAAAGGCGAATGGGCGGCAGGAGTGGCTTAGCTTTTGTGGCTGTGCAACAAAGACATACTTCAAGTCCGGTAGCAATGCATTTCCATGCAACATAAACGACGACAAACTGTATAAACGGTAGCTGCAACAGTTGTCACTTAGTGGCGCATTCCGATTTGAAGTTGCAGTTGTTCTAATTCACCAAGGACTGAATTGCCGCAAAAGATGAAAAGAGGTTTTTTGTGGATAAAATATAGATGTAAAACCGGCAAGGAACGAACTAAAGCCGGGCGGGGTCGACTATAGATAGTGTGGCGTATCAAATGCATTTTCAATTATTTATTTATCCAATAGCAATCGATATTGAATGCGTACTATGGGTTTAGAAAGATTTGAAATCGGATGGGATGTATCATGACATGACATCAGACAAGGGGGAAATATATGTGGGAGCTATATCTAAATCTGAAGTGGTTTCGACAACATTCGGCAGTGTGTAATAGTCTCTTCAAATTGGAGGCCATTTCCTGTTGCGTATTACAAACAATTGAAGACAATAACATAAGACAAACAACGTTTAATAACATAATAACATAAGGCAAACAACGTTTACTAAACTCCGACTCATCTAACAAAAAGTTAAAAATTAAAAAAAAAAATGGCATAAATCCTGGAACTTCTATCAATGCAACATAACCAAAAGACAGAAATATTTCAATGGGAAGATTTTTTTATATTTTTTGTCATAATAGATTTAGCATCAATTTCAATATTATTAAAGTTTATTGGCAGTGACACGTAATTTTTATTTTGGTATTCGGTTATTATATTTACTACAACCGTAAATTCGCCCTCACATAGGCATGAGTTAGTAAACGGGAGAAGGAGGAATTTCGTTATTGCTTTGTGATTGAAAGTATTTTTCAGACAAATCAATACACGTTGTACTTGCTTTGGCCGACAAATTAGTTGGCAGTTCGTCCTGAAATGGATTACATATCAAATTCGACGTTTCGAGCTTTTTCATTTCTTCTTTGAAATAGGTAACAAAGTTATTTCTTAACATGATAAATGATTGGCAATTGCAGTAAATACGTTCATCTCTGGCTGCACTTGACCTTCCCACTTTTCTGGTCCTGCACACTGCTGGAAATATTGCAACATTAAAAATTAAAATATTAATTTAGTATATATTGTATTTAGGTTAAGTTTGGTTTTAGTTTTTCAGTCCAGATTCTACGAGGCACGCTCTCAATATGTTGTAGTGTCGGGAAGAAACATGTAAACATATCTTTGCTGTTTAGCGAACAGTTTCAAGTTCTTGAAGATTGTGTAACTTAAAATTGGTATGTGTTGAAAAAAAGTCTCAATAAATTAAAATTGAAATGACTTAGCTCATATGTACCGATGCTTTGGAGTAAAACATGCGTACGCAAGCAGTTTTTTTAGGGAAACCACCCACTCGATTTTAAACACCATTCCCCCATTTGCAGGGGGTGGCGTTGTTCTTTGGCCATTTTATTTTATGGTATTACATGGCAACAACGAGTTAAATGAGTCGAAAATTTTACGCTCCTTTAAAATGTGGGTGACGAAGAGTGGCAAAACCAATGTTGTCTGAAGTTGTTGTTTTTATAATTTCGTGATATTATTTTTCAGAACATTTTCACCAAGAGTGTAACCATTGATTCTCCTCCACCCATTACGTGAAATGTATGTTTTTACAAGGATATTGTCTGGGATAACGATGGTATAGACACAATGTGAAGGCAGTGGTGTGTAAAGCGTTTGTGGAAGCAGCGTTATAGCATACACTCCCTGCCAGTGTGCATAAAAACGCTGGCACTTATGTGTCTACATAAAACAGGACGATTGTGGCGGCAGCATCACAATTTGGTAGTGTTGCCAATGGAATTAGGGATATATTTTTTAGCCTGAAGTAGATCGTCGAAATTAGAAATAGTGACGGAGTTCATTGGTTAGCGTTGTTCAGTTAATGGTTACTTTGCTGGGTTTTGCAGAATGTTGTACCCTAATATCGCACGAAAGAGAAAACCCATTTAAACTCTCCCCAAAAGAACTTTCCGATTGCATTCTATCGGCAATAGGTATGATGGCAGGAGTGGCGGCAACACTTTTTTGGCCAAACATGAATGGCGGCAATGGCATCAACAACTTTTTCCTCTAATCCTCGACAAAAACACGAGACAAGGCAACTCAACCAAAAACTTGTTGGTAATTTGTAAAAGAGCGCGTCGAAAAGTTTGTGGCGCAAAACGATGTAGAAAAAAGGGGGGTTGGGCGAAACCAACGACCGATAGAAAGTTTCTTTTTAGCCAAACAGCGATTAAACGAATATAAAAGTTTGTGCTCGGTGCGTTCCCCTCCGGTTTATTTTTTAATGCTTTGGGACGCCATGGAAGTTTTTTAAAATCCTCCAAGTTAATTTCGTTAGAAGAACTTTTCACCCTGGAGAAGGATTTTGCTGAAACTCTTTGGTATTACCATTGGAGAAAGGACGGAGCACCACGTTGCTGAGGGGGGAAGACCTTATGGCGACTGTAGTTGATGAAATTTATTAAGTCGGGGAGAGAATTCAACTCGAATATGTATTAAACCGATGGTTTAACAAGTTGCAGTGAAGGCGAACAAACCATGAAATAAGATAAATTAGTAAACTTAGTAAACTATAACACCATTTGTGAGTGTAATCAGAGAGAAAACTAAAGAAGAAAGAAGATTCCACGTTTGTCCATCGGCAGAGCACCGTCTATAGTAGTCCGATAGTTATCTCGATTTCAAGTCTTGTAAGATCTCCTTAAAACTCCCATTCAAAATATTGAAATGTTTATTTTTTTTTTATTCTGTTTCCTCCAAAATTGAATGCTTTTAATAAAAATGCAACCCCAATACAGGTGGTACAATCGACAGTATTTCACCATAATTTTCGAATGTTACGGAAATTATTTAAACAAGCCTCGTATTTATTTGGTTGTATGGCAGCCAACCTAACTCTATTTTTTACTGTTTTAGGACAATTCAGGGGTGCGGTTACACCAGCATGAAAGATAAAACGAGAGTGCGAGTGTAGATATTCTATTTAATGTCGTTGTGTTGGTGTACGCCTGTTTTCCCATTGCTGCTGCCATTTTTAAGGGCTGTCGATGTTGTGCAAAGTTCGCTTAACAATAGGATTTATGTATCAACGCTTTAAACTTTTTTAAAGATAACGTGCATTTAATTGGCGCAGTTTGCATGATTACGACAACGCCACACATATTATGCGAAACAAAAACGCCAGCAACAACATCAGCCTACCAAGCATTGATTGCGACTGTGGAAGGATTGCCACGAAGGATAGCGCTTTCGTCAGCAATAACATTTTTAAACACATCAAATGTGTATTCGTTATGGACCAATGATATAAATCATATAGCGATTTTATCTGGAATGTGACACCACAAAAGCTGCATACATGGTGTTTGTCAAGTTGAAGATGATTCCTCGTTGGCCTGCACATAAAACACTTTTCGCGGCACTTGCCAATCGAGCTTCCCTGTTTATAAAAAAAATTAAACCAAATTATATATAAATAGAAATGATTTCGCTAAATATTGAAATTATTTGAGCACCACTGCCACCAACAATTTGGATTTTTGCTAGTTGTTGTTACAGTTTGGGCAGTGGAGCCCATTAATTTGTGATAAAGTCCATAATATGCATCCATCATATGGGAGGTTTTAGTTTTCAGGTAAAATATGGACCACAACTTATTGCACCCATATCCGTTCATTTGAGAAACAGTTTTTCCGAAGAAGTTATGTGATCAATGGTATGCATTACCATTTAAGAAAGGTTTGACAAAAGTAATGCATGAAATTGACACCTACCCTAGATGCCGTCAAAAAGTATGCATGAATTTATCGGATTCATGTTTATCGGATTCATGTTTTCTTCACAAATGCCTGTCCTTTCATCGATTTTTATTATAAGAAGTAAAATAGTATCTGTCGGTTTTGCCCCCAGCCTTGAGTTATGATTATTCAAACTGTTGACCCTTTATGGGGGAGGTTCTGAAGCACTTGGACAATATTGACCAATTCGTATATAACCCAAGACTGATAAAAATATTACAACGTTCCAGATTTGGACTATATCGACTACTTCCTGTACTATATATGAGATATGTGCAAATTTTTGGAAAATGTGGAAATAGGCGTGAGGTAACAGATATAGCGGACCGAAGTATTCCATTTTCATACTTCATCTAATACAGATTAAAATATTGGTATGTGCAAATTTTGAAGGAAATCGAACATTCATATGTTGATTTTATGTGAAATCATAACGGATTTGGTCCAAAGAGGCCATATGGCTGAGTGCATAAAAATAGTAAATTTTGCGAATATGCAAGCAGTAATAACAATTATTTTTACAATTGAATTTTAATATTTTCCAAAAAAGCTTCATATAAAGGTTGATGTTCTATGAAAGGTTGATGTTCTTTGAAGTGCAGATAAATTCACGAAATGTTCATTCCACATAAATGAATACTTGGAGATTATTTTATGAAAATGATGATCGCGACAGCGCCGCAAATGGTCCATCCGATTAGTTCAATTTTGGTATAATCTTTTCAACATTTCGGCCGGCCATGAGCAATAATTGTTTTAATATTTTTGGCGTCTAGTAAAAGGGCTTTTCCAGAACCTGTACGAATCTACTAGTTTTGCTATTTTTTTTTTCGATATTATAAAGAGAAAATCAGTTTTCGTAGTCAAAGCTTTTACATTATTGCAGTTCTGGAACAGACCAAACTTTCCATTATGAAATGTAATTACAATTGCTCTACTTTTAGGGGATGCTGTAGTATATTTGGAAATGTTTAGGAAAATCTGTTCAGCGGTTTTCGAGCTCATAAATTAGAAACAACAAACAATCAAACGTACAAACATTTCTCATTTTCTTTTATATATATAGAAGAAGAAGATAGGCACGGTACACCATGGCGCTAGAACAGCTTCGTAAAACTACACAAATATAGCCCTGAGGCTATGTGTGCTTCTTGTCAGAATTATTCTATGTTATGTACAACAATTTGTTTCTAAATATTTGACTTTTTCCTCATTTTTAAAATGAGTTTGATTTTCTTTAAAAAATATGATCTAAACTGTTCTGCCTTTCAATTCAATGGAAAAACTAGTTAATATCTTTAATACACGACCTGCAAAGTGTGTCTCTTCCAATAATTAATTTTAAAAATATTTTGTTTTTGTTTTTCAAAACAATAAATATATACACACACGGGCACACTTAGAAAAAAATTGTAGTCAGCTGGTAGCTCTAGCTTATATTTTTATTGTATCATGCAAGAATCTACTAGTTTTGCATTTTTTCCGATATCATGAAGGTAAAATCTATTCATGCATTTCTGGAACAGAGAAATTGTTGCTATCCTGGAACAGAGCAAATAATGTGTTTTAAAAGCAACATTGGCCGTCGGATGGGCTTTAATATGAACTCTTCATAGGCCGTGGTTGGTACTTTGTAGCATGTTATCATGATTGGTAAATAAGAAAATGTTAACATTGTTGTTATGCCCTCCACCTAGAATTGTCTATATGGGTCTTCTTTTTAGTACAGCACTCATATAAGGCTACCCCGAGATATTCGATATTTTCGCGAATAATGTCGCGAAGATCATTATTCACCGGAATCGCGTCAAATTTCGTATTTGAAGTTCGTAATGGGTACTACAACCCATGACGGAAAATTGTCTATGCAGGTCTACGTCTTAGTATAGCCCCCATACAACGGTACCTCCCTTTATTCGGTATTTTGATGATATTAGCGAAATTATTCACTGGAATTGCGTCAAATTTCGTATTTGAAATTTGGAATCGTTACTTTAGCTTATTACATATCCAGCAGCCCCCATATAAGGTTTTCATTTGAGTGGTATTTTCCGACGGACTTTTTTTTTGAAAATTTTCAAGTTCCTTCCGAATGTTGGAGGATCTAAACATTTCGGTCCGGCCGAACTTAGCTGCTTCTTTACTTGTTGATATGTTCTTTCCTACAGTTCTATATATATCTTATCAGAGATTGCTGCTTGGAACAAATAGTTTCCGAATATTTGGCTGAAGTCGCTTGGACCCACTGTAAGTTCTTTTTTATGAATCCCTTTAATAATTTTGTAGATTTTTGTCAACTATTGAAACAGGGCGATTTTACTCCATAACTATTTAAGAAAGCATAAATTATATCTACTTTAAAATGGATTTATATCTAGATTTGTACGTAGTGTGGATTTCATATTTAGAGATAGTCTCGGACGCATTTGGTAAGTGCGTTTTCTATTGTCTCGGAACACGAGATATTAATCAACAATCATTTTAAATCGACAATAGCCTCCTCGCCATCTAGGTTTGACGATGTACCCTTGCCGGACAATGGGCACGACATCGTCCATGTTTCGATAAAGCTTTTCTACCCATTGCAGTCGGACTTACCTACCAACAATATAGCCATATTTAAAGGTATTAATCAAAATGAATTCCACCGGAAATCAAATCAATTTTCGACTCGATTGATTGCTTTTTTATTCTGTTTTGTTGTGTGTTTTTTGAATGCCACCAATTGATATTCTTTGATGACTCTATTAGAGAAAACCTGTGGGCAAGATGAAACGACACACCACAGACCGAGCGTGTCTGCGTGGTTCATTTGATTTCTTCATTTGTCAAATGGAACGATGGACGATGCTGGCACGTTCAGCGGAATGCTGTCCAGTCGCTGTGTTGACATTTTGTAGGTTTGTTTTGCTCATAATCGGCTTAAATTGATTTAAGTCATAAACGGCTGATTGGCGACAAATTTCTTCATCAACTCGAATAAATAAATAAAGTGTTAATATCGTATTCACACTGTTTGCTGCCCTCACAAGCTGAATCGATCTTCGGAATTTGAAAACAAACTGCAAACTAACGTTATGACATCAAATGTCAAAACAATACGCAGCCCATCTTCGAGCAATTAGAATAAAATCAAGACAAATACTCCATAAATAACAGTCAAATAGACGGCATTAATACGCAGCTGATCCGATCTCATCTGTAGTTCGATGATAGATACGTATGTAAGAACTGAATCGAGCCGATTCGAATGACATACATAAATATGTATGATGTATAAACTCTACTAATTTGAAATCGTTGTTGTCGATCGAAATTAGCATTAAAATACGACGACGTTAAACTAAACGTCCGACGTTAACACAATGAGTGACAGCGAGTTTTGGTTTCATCGTCGACCAAATGTCAAAATATTTGTCTTCATAATGGAACGCTACTCGAATCGTACAAACATACATAAATATGTTAATATGTACGTTTTGTCCCTACATTTGACCATCATTTGGAATACGGTTTAATCCGTGGTACTAGAGTAGCGACATCGATAGCCACATCAGGGGTGTCCCATTGTGATTTGATGTCATTTGATTATTCAAATCAGATCAAATAATCAGAAACAATCAAATCGTTTCATATCGATTAAAGACAAAACTAGTTATGCTGCAACAACGATAACAACAACCTCGACATATTGGTGTGAGCAGGGCAATTAAGCCGATTTAATCAATTAAAATAACACAAATAACCGACATAAACGCCGATGATAAGATGTGAGTGCGCGTGTGTGTGCGTGTGTGTTATGAAAAGAAAGCTGCGCTCTCCACTAATAGCAATGGTTAAGACATACATATGAACATCTTTCCAATCACACATCATGTATTCTGGTTATATCCATTTGTAACTCGTGTGCGTCGTCGCGTCATTTTCAGCCGTGAAATGCATCTCCTCACGTCATTAAAAGGAGTTTATTCCCACATTTTCCTAACGATCAGTTGGGGTCGAATGTTGTGTCACGAGCTCTTGAAAATTTGAAATGTGTCAAAAGTTGCCGTCTCCGTTTCCCATTCAAGTATCGCGAAATGCGAAAACACAGATGAAATCGGAACTTTCTTATGCTCATATGAGTAGGCATGTGCTCCAGCTTTCTTTGGTCACAAGATAGAGTACGTTAATGGATCACGATCATCCATCTATGCGATGTTATCTCCTCGGAACGGAGTAGTCGTCGGTCTTGTTTGACACCAGTTATCATTTATGTTTCGCTGAATGTGTAAAAATCGTTTTTCACGCTCTGCTCCCGACTTTGTGCCTTCTTCGTATGCAACTAATAACTCAACTCCTCGTTGCTTCCATTCGAGTTGTTGCATATGTTTGCATTGGCGCATTTCCTTGATGCTGACATTGTTCTTGTTGTTGTTGCTATGTGATCGGATGAGTGTAATTATTCAAAGTTCGACAATGTACCTGTTATTTTCGTTGCCCATTCCATTGCCCCGTTGTCGGTTGCTGACTATCAAATTGCCAACTTCCGTGAAAACAAGCTGTCGCTTTTCCAGAGCAGGTTAGACCGAAGCACAACAATCATGCAAAAAACATGTCGCTTTTCGCATATCATTATGAATGCCGGCTACGCTCGTCGACAGAGCGATCTCTAATTAAAGACATGATCTTGATAATCAGTAAGATTTAAAGAAAAAAAGTAGTGTCTTTGATGGGAAGTATGGCAGCACTGGTAATACAAGATACGAATTCATCCTTCACTTCTTGCATTTGCCAAATCCCTTATGTTTCAACATATCGGATTATGATGTTTACAAAACAAGCAAATATGCGGTATGATCGGCCGAGCCAAACTTTGAATACCCTCCACCATTTGGAAAGAATTAGAAATTTTTCAAAAAAATAATATCCATCGAAAATTCTATTAAAATCTTTGAAATACCTAATATTGGAAGGTGTCGATATATGGGGGGGGGGGGGGGGGGGGTTGTGTATACGATATTGTAGACCTATATAGACAAACCTA
The DNA here is from genome assembly GCF_030504385.1 of Musca domestica. Classification (NCBI taxonomy): domain Eukaryota; kingdom Metazoa; phylum Arthropoda; class Insecta; order Diptera; family Muscidae; genus Musca; species Musca domestica. Next base: position 421,475 of record NW_026712358.1, read on the forward strand.
TGTCAGGGGATAAAGTACTCACAAGGAACTCCTTGGGAAATGGCATTATATGGATGATATACGACCGTTGAATTTGTCTCTATAGGTCCACAATATCGCATATACCCTCATATATTGGCACCTTCCGCTATTAGGTGATATTAACAGGATTTTTAATGAATTTTTTTTTGAAAATTTTTTAATTCGTTCCATATGATGGAGGGTTTTCAGGTTCGGCCTGGCCGAACTTACTGCTTTTTTACTTGCTTTATTTATATCCCGTCAAGGTACCATAACCAAAGATTCATACTGATGTCTCCACTGAAAGTATTTTTGGCCATTGTTCCCATACGACCTCGGCCACTGTGCACTGGACAGAAATGCTTATTGATTATCCGCTGCATTTCCAAAGTTTAAGTTTTTATGACCCAACCTTAAAATATATAAATGATTTTTAATTTTATTTTGTTTGTTTTATTTTATAATTAATTTCTTTTTAAAAATTATCTAGCTTTTGGAGCAGAAAAAAATATTTAAAAAAATCCTAACCCATAGATTAGATGTTGTATTCTACCTGGTAGAAGAATATGGGTAGATGCATCAACTCTTAAGAACATTGATATGTCAAAATGTTTAAAATGTTTTATCAAAAATAAGTATATTTTTATATATTTTCTTATACGGCGCAAATCGGTGGTTGTTATAATATGAATTTTTCAACAATTTTTACAAATTTCAATAACTTTTCATCAAATTCAAATTCAATTCCAAAATCGGTTCGACAGTTCATTGTTCCAGCAGTTGTGTCGAAGCGACAACCTGTATTCTTCTACCATGGTATTCTATAAGCACTATAAAGGACATGCATCGCGTGGCCCATAACATGTTCTGGAATCCGTTCGATTCCCACTATCACTTTTTCATATCGAGAATGGCACGATCTCTCTTGCAATTTCTCAGTTACTCAACTGTTAAAATTGTACTCTTCGAATCGCATTTGCTCTGTTACAGAACCTGAAAGAATCTACTAGTTTGGCAATTTTCTTCGATATCATAATAGAAAAATCGGCTATCGTAGCAAAAAGTTATACACTTTTACAGTTTTGAAACAGAGCAATTTTGTGATAATTCGCTCAAAATATTACAAATAATTAGGTTATCGCACAAACATACATTATTAACAATTAAAATCTCTAAAAATAACAAGTTCTACACAAACACTACTCCTAATATTTAAAAAGGAAAGTTTTGCGTTAAGGACTGCGTAGTAGTGACGGGTGTGTCTGGTTACCCTAATATTTGTAACAATTGTTACAAATTGTTACTGACATTCGTCTGTTAACCCGAAAGTTCTGCAAAAGCGAGCGGTTGGAGAGAGAAATTTTGACAGTTTGCAAATTTTGACAGTGAGAGTTTGCAAATTCTTGTTGGAAAATTTCTTCTTGCAATCACTTGCAACTCTTCTTCTTCTTCTCATTCATCGACATTCAATCAGATGTTTTCTATTGTTTCTTTATCTGTTTTTGTGCTTTTAATTTGAAAATATTTTTTTGGAATTAGCAGGATTAATTGTTTTTGAACAACAACTTTACAAAATGTGAAAAAAGTAAATATTAATATGTAATAGGAAAATTTCCAATATTTTTAGACAAACGCCATTAGCAACACGTTTAAAGGATTCCATGGAACATCAAATCTATCCTTATTTTATTTCTCATATTTTTTTATTTAATTGCTAATTTCCTTTCTATTTATAAAACTTGTAATATTGGTGGTGCTTTATTTCTTTTTGGGAGACAAATTGGTTTGTTTCGACAAAACAGCTGATTAGTTGCAAGCTTCTGTTTACTTTTCGCATTTTACATGCAAAAGAGAATAAAAGTACGTTACTATCTCAGAAAGATGTTGCTGGACAATTTTTGCAGGAAAAGTAACCAGATGCGCCTAATGTCATTTTACTTCTCCCATTAGAGAGTAAGAGAGATTTCCTCTCGCAGAATTAAGGCCTGTTTAGGAGGAATTTCATTTTACCATAGACTAATGAATATATAGACATCGGAATGTTAGTTTAGTTTTTTTATGCAGATGGCTTTTGCATAGTACAAACGGTTTTTTTTTGCTGAACTTTTGAGCAAAAATACAAAATTCAGCTGATACATTATTTGAATTCGCCCAACAATTTCAAGAGATGTCAATAATATGGTATTTTTTTTGTTTAAACTTTTTTTAATTTACAATCGAAAAAAAAAATAAAATATGAAAAACAAGTTTTTTGACTTACAGCCATAAAAATACACAAATTCTGAAGACACAGCCAAGTTTATTGTCACAACTGATAAGTAGGAAATTCGATGTTACTTTATTGTGTCGATGCGAAATTGTTTATTTTTCGCTCTAATAACAAATTTTGACAATAAACGTAGGTGCCAGAGTTTTTTTGGGAATTCGCCTTCTGGTAGATGGATCGGAACTGACGCAAAAGAAATGTGTTTTTATCGAAATCCTTTAAAATTAACAGACAGAGCTGTATTTTTTACCAATTCGCTTCCTCGCCGACCATATATAGGCCATGGCTCTAATAACAAATTTTGACAATAAACGTAGGTGGTAAAGTTTAATTTTTTTTGAATTCGCCTTCTGGTAGATCTTATAATTGGAACATGTATAGTACCAAGGTAGATCTACAAGGTAGTCGCATCAGCCCAGCTGACGGCACCTTTAAATGTCAAACAAGTTGTTGTAATGTTGAATTCGCCCTAAATGAATGCAACACAAAAACAAAGTTTGTTTATGTCTTCTTCATTAAAAGTATTTTTTTCGGACCTGATTACCAGTAAAAAAAAAAAATTAAAAAAAAAATGAAGAAGAAAAATATTTTGTTGTTGTGTATTATGTTGTTGGTTATTGGCCAAATTATTAAGACTTTCGATTTAACTCGACTGATCACGCCGCATATGCTCCAATTGGCTGAAAGTCATACGTTTATAGCGATGGAATGGGCATATCTTACGTGCACTGGCTGTGCAGGGTAGGCGATAGGAAACTCCATAGTTGCTTGCAGAAGTTATGACAGCGTTCTGATGTGGACGAGGTCGGAGTGGTTACTACCAGGCAGTCGATCATCACAAACCAATAATTATGATCTTAATGTACAGCTAATTGTGCAGCAATTGGGTTTGTTCTGTTTCGTTGGCAGGCTTGCCAGACTGTCGGGGTATGGTGCAGTGCGGTGCCGTGGCTAGGCTCTGTTGTTGCAACAGTTTGCCAACGTTTGTTTGTGTTGCTAGCGTGTACTTGTAATGAATGATAGGCAACCACCCCCTGACAACGTCGAGTTCTCCGCATCCACTTGCCCGGCGAATGAGTGGCTGGTGGTGATTTCGATGTTGGCTTCTGTTTGAAATATTTTAATTGCATCGCATTTAATTTCGACGTCTTTGTTGCAGCTCCTACTTCTGTTGCTGTTGCATTATTGGCTGTGGCTGAGCTGTTGTTGTGATGTCTTTTTCCACTTTGCGGACAGCCAGAGGAAGACCAGACCCCGATGCAGCACTCGGCTAAGTTGTGTGCTTGGAAGGCGGATTGTTGATTGCTCTGGTTATGGCCATTGCTGTAGTTTATGTTTTTTCAACAGCTGTTAAATTAGTTCAACACTTTAGATGACGCATGTTCCTCAGGCATGACATTCAACTGACAGTTGGTAATCTCTGGTATGTTTGTAATTTTGATATAATAACAGAAGAGTGTCAACGTTTCAAGATCTTGCTGCTGCTCGTGGTTGGAAACGGATGGCGGATGAGAAAACAACTCGGTCGAAATCCATGGCTGTGTCCCGTTTGGAAGCATTATTTCGTAGTTTACAACGTCCATCCGTATTGAGTGGTTCTGCATTTTGCAATCATGCATTGTCTGGCTATGATATGGGCGCGGTCGGTAGCTGTAGTCGATTATGAGCAGTTGTTCGTGTTATGTCTGTGGCCATGTCCCCAACACATTATCACTTGTTTCAGCTAAGGCGTCAAACAACAATACATGTTACATGACTTTTAAGTGGTGTCGATGTTTTACGGAACTGAGCGAGGCTTGGCAATGGTTCAAAATTGATCAAATCTGAATCGCCTACGAAGTCTGAGCCACCAGTGCAGTGGCCCAAGTTTTGTTTCGTCTATGGGTATTTGTATAATAAGGGAGGAGAGAGAAGATAAAAATTTGCATAAGTGTGTGTGTGTGCGTGTTTGTGTGTATGTGAGGGAGGCCTCGTGGTGCAGAGTCTGCCACAAGACGTCGTTATGTCTGAGGGGTTAGACGCTGTCAAACATAACTACTATGGAAAACAAACATGGGATCGACAATCGATTTGCCGTTCGTTTAGCCCTGCATTCCTAACTGTGGCATTCAACCCGAAATGATAAAATATTGTAAAACATTAATAGCCTGTTCACAGAACTTTTGTGTAAGGCAGACAAACAATTGCTACCCAGACAATCAAGTTTTTATTTTAGTTCATTTACTTTTTTCGTCTGGGAAAAAAGCTCTTTTTACTTATTGCCCTTCTGTCAAAAATTTGTTTATGTTTCCAAAAAGAAAATTTGTTTATATTTTTTCAAAATGATTGCCTCCGTTGGTTTTGGACTTTCCATTTTAAATAAAAGTATGAATAGGGGTGACGGAAATATCAATCTTTTTCGTCAATTGCGCGATGCCACAAACGTATTGGAACTTCCAGAAGAAAGGTAAGTGTTTGGATGGATCCAGGACAGCGGATGAAATGGACCATAACTTTTGTTGTTTGTTTCAGATTTATTGCCAATTTTCGAGTAAGTAAGGATGTGTTTTTGATGCTGTTGGGTGAAAGGAGCCACAAATGAAACGGAATACCAGGAGCAGCAGTGTTCCACCAATCGTAAAAGTTTCAACATTTTTAAAATTTTTGGCAAGTGGTGGCTACCAATTTTGTGTTGGAAATGAGAGTGTCTCATATATGTCAAAGGCCAAAGTTTCGGAGGTGATAAGCGAATGCTTGAACATTGTGGAGCAGCACATATGTGCTAAATGGATTCGTTTACAAAAAACATTAGGTGAGGAAGACGAATGTAAACAAAGCTTTTTCAACAGCGCTGGTGTACCAGGAGTTGTAGGATGCATAGACGGCTCCCATGTTCGAATAAAGTCCCCTGGGCAACAACAACAGCATTTATATTATAACCGTAAAGGTTACTACAGCATAAATGTAATGGTGGTAAGTTTTTTTCAAAGCTATGTAATGAAAATATGCTATTAATTTGTATTATTCATTACAGATATGCGATCATAATATGGTAATAAATTACGTAGATGCTAGACATCCAGGTGCAAATCACGATGCATTTGTGTGGGACCAGAGCGATGCACATGATCATTTTAAAAATAATTTTATTCGAGGCAAGAGGAATACATGGCTGTTAGGTATTTATAGTTGCCTTTTTTAATACACACATATACCAAAATATATTGTTTCCTAAAATTCACTTGAAGGGGACTCTGGATACAAACTTCAGCCCTATATGATGACGCCATACCGGAATCCTTCAAATGCCACCGAAAAGAACTTCAACAAGAAACATTCAAAAACTCGAAATGTTGTAGAACGGTGTTTTGGTGTTCTAAAGAATAGGTTTAGGTGCATCATAGGATCGAGAGGGTTGCATTACAGTCCCGCCAAAGCAACACAAATTATAAACACGTGTTGTGCTTTGCACAACATATGTATATTTTATAAGAACCATTTGTTACCAAGTGATGCTATGTTCCAAAATGAAAATGAAGATTTTGGTAGTTTTTCCTCTGGCGATGAAACGGCAGCTATTACAATTAGAGACGAAATAGCTTTAAATCTGTTAAATTAAATAGTTAAAAATAATTAAATAAATAAACATAAATAATAAAAATGTAATTAAGCTCTTTTTTATTAAAATTAAATTAATAGGGAAACAATAAAATTGATTATTTGATTAAAAAATGTCTTAACACAATTATTTTCATTCAGTTTTTAAAAAAAGTTAACATTTCTTGCAAGACATGTTGAATGCCTTGGAGAGAATTGGCCAGCGAGTTGAGTGTTTTTGTTTGCACCTTCATCTCTTCTACCAAAGCATTATTCTGCTCCAATTGTAATTTTAAAAGTTTTATTTCTGCCCCTTGTTCCTTTTCTGCGATCTTTCGTTTCTGTTGGTTTTTGCAAAGGTTTGCTTTCGGCATAACTTTGATAGGGGTTGATGTCGCTTGTGCTGTATTTGAATATTGGTCTGAAGTTGTGGGAGTAACAACAGCAACGATAGTTGAAGGTCTGGGTGGCGTAAGTTCCAAAACAAGAGGCTCTTTCCTATTTGTACCGAAGGTTATTCCATCAGGTGATGCGGCTTTTGATAGCTGGCATATCCTATCGATATCCCTTTCGAGATCTGTCAACGAATTTTGATAGGAAGGTCTTCCGCCTGTGCCTTTCATTTGCTTTATATTTTCAGTTATTTTGGCCTTCGTTCTACATTTCATATCTGCCCATATCTAAAACCTAAGCGTTTTAAATACTGTTGTAAAACAAATGGCTGTTAGTGTACCCTTTTCCAATCAGAACCACTTCGCATTGGAGGTCCAACCGAATTTATTTTTTGTGCCACAACATCCCATTTGGATTCAATTTCGACTTTCGACTTCCCAAATATCGGGCTTGAAGTTGCTAGCTCTGGGAATTCGTCAATAGATTCCACCAAGATGCGAAACTGACCAGGAGTTGTTTTTTTAATTCTAAAAGATTGAAATTTCCTTATAAATTAATGTTTATAATGTAATAACTTGGAAATACTTACATTTTTTTAGTATAAATATCCATTTTACATCCAATATCTTCAATTTTTAAAACTTTTGTGAATAGACGATTGGTATTTTTTGATTGCCTACTTTGACATTTCGTTTTGTTTGTGTTGGAGTTTGGTGAACCAAAAATTGCCTATTGAAAAAAGCTCTTTTTGTTTACTTACATACAAAAACCAAAAATTCTAATCGTCTGCCATTTGCCGAGCAATTGGAAGAAAAATAAGTTTGCTGAACAGGCTATAATACCCTGTCAACACATACATTTATTGTGTGACTGGAGCAACAGATCCCAACACTGGCACATCACTGTACCAGCCGCCACTCGGCCGGCCGCAGTCTTCGGACTCATTGGGCACGACACTACCTGTGGATAAGACCGTCTGATTCTCATTTCTCGTTCGGAACCGTTTCTGGTTAATGATCAGCCATAATTTAGCAGCACAAATCGTTTGACATTTTTATACCCCTGTGCTTCGTGCCATGGGCGAGGGAGACGCGCCGAAGGATGCGCTGGGTTGGTTTTGGTTTGGCAATGTTTCGCATGTCGAACGATTAATGTGCGATCAGCAGAAACAACAACGTGAACAAATCGCAGGGTCGGTCGATTGGAGCTCGCGACTTTTGTCTTCTTGTCGTGCGTAGTGGCAACGTGTTGATGGACGTTGGCTGCGTTGCGTTTGGGATGCTGGAATCTGGTTTTTATTGATACTTGTCGATTCTGGTGTGGTGTAGTATTTATCATTATTTCCTCCTCGTACGTCGGTATGCAAAACATCCCGGAACGTTATGAGGTGAACTCGAAGACACACGTCTCAGAGTTACTGTTGTTGCTTTTGTTCGTTATTAATGATGATTTTGATTTTGTTGTATCAGATAATGTCTGGGTGTTTGATTATGAGTCCCTTGACTGACTCTGCAGGTGGTCATGTATGGCATTAACGTGTTTGTTTTTGTTTTGTTCCGTTGGTTTTGAATTTGTGGTGGGTACGCTTTCTTGTTCCATTATCCTTGAATTAAGTTCAACCAGCGAGAATCATCTTTTAATGATCATCTAAAAGATATTTTGTCGAGCCATTGGCAACCTCATGGGTCTCCAACTCGTTGGTTTAAATGTGCAAACTTTGGTGTGGCCCTATACAAAATATCATATTTTTTACTAACAACTTTTCTCAAATATGAAGTCTTCAAATAAATGACAGTTTCATATTTTTATTAAATTTGTATGTGGCCTAGATCACACGAATAACTTATGCTTCTAAAATGTATATTTTTTCAATTTCCGAAATATAAGTTCTACAGAAATACAAATGGATACAAACTGTGTGAAACCGGGAATGTGTAGATCACAAAAATATTTGCTAACAATCTGCACGTCTCAATTCGGTAAATTGGTAACAGTTTCACTTTCCGGTGGCTTATTCCAGAAGCATAAATGTGTTTTTAATTAATTGGCAATGCGCGGGCTATGCCGTGTATGAGATTTGTTGACGGGAAAAGACAAAAAACGGATCTTCAAGAGATAATTATTTTATTCGCACGATGCGGCCACACTTCTCCATTTAACTTTTTGTGGCTGTCGATCTGACGGCGGTGAGCCATTTTCCATCCAAAATTTGTCTATTTCATTTGAAGAACGGGAGACTGGAGCAAATTGCACGCAATAAAGTATTTTTAAAACTCAATTTCACGCCGTGTACTTGTAAAGAAGGGCAACGCAAGCAAATGACAGCGACGACCCAAATCGCAAACGGAGTAAAGCGTGCCGGCCGATGGGTACAGCATTGCTTTCTCCAATTTTGAATTTATTTGCCGGAACGATTTTACAAATGGCTTACTCGCTTAACGGTTGACTCAAACAGCACTTGCTGTTGGAGTTAGACAAAGGGTTGGGAAAGGGTTGTTTCGAGTTTTAGCTGGTTTGTTAATCTTATTTTAAATATGTTGTGATTCCAGTGCCAACTTGTGATATTTCGCACATTTGAGTTCGTATTGAAGGGGTGAGATGGAGCGAGAAATGATTGCGTCTTGACGCTCAAGGACTCTTGAACTCAACTTCAAATAATAGTTTGCAAACGCAAACTATTGAAAAAAAAATAACAATCTTTTATTCGAGCGGTAAAAAGTGCGTTACAAAACAAACCAAATTGAATCTTTCAAAAATAGAACGCGTTAATCTAAAAATGAATATATTGGGGGTTGGGTTTTACAAAGTAGAGGGAAAAAGGCCGTCGAAAGTAATTTGGTGCACATAGACCATAAACCGTAAAGGCCTTCTTAAGACAGAGCTACCCAATTACTCATCCAAATAAATGCCGATGCACACACACACATACACAATATGCATTTCTAATTCTTTACATCATCTTATACTTATAATTGCATATTTTTGGAAGTTATTATTATGGATCTTGAGCGGTTTAAATTTGAGATCGAGTTTACACCTCAATCATATAGCAACAAGGGCACAAGTTTTTGAGCTTTCCAATATATTAGATACTTTTCGCCATGATAAATCTATCAGAGCGATAGAAGACGGTTGGGGTTTATTTGCTGGAGTATCAAATTGTCTACAGAATGGAATTCAAATAGATGTCAAAGTCGTGCACCCCGAAATATTGTTTTTGTCAACTGAAGTTGTAACTATTGACATTAACAAAAGATTCAATAGTGCCATTCTCTGACATTTTTTCCATTAAATTTTGATTGTAAACCTGTTTTTTATAGTTCTTGGCTACTACTTTATTTCTGTCGCTACTTATAAGCAATAAGAAAATGTTTGTAATCGGTAATTTTCGTTTGTGTCATACTTAAGTGTTCCACAAACATATTTGGCTGGACTTATTAGGAATAATTGGTGATTTTCAGGCGAATGTGTGCTTACTGTTGGTCATAGTGAGTTTTTACAGACATGATTTTATCGATTCCATATCCACATTTTTAAAACAATTTCGAAGTAATGTGTGTATAATCTGGAACAAACCTACTCACATTTTTCTGATACTTGATGTGTTGACTTCCTAATTTCCCAATCAAAAAATTATATTCTTAGTTTTGAAAATGTACACTACCAATGTTTAGGGTATTTACGTGTATGTTTAGGTATTTACGTAGGGTATTTGAAAATGACCAAATTTTCAAATAACAAATGAAACATGTTTTTGTTTATTTGACACTTTTCTAATATTAAATTATTATTAAATTTTAAAAGTAAATCACAAAAAATGAGTAGAACGCCGCGGATTTGCCGCAATACCGAGTTTCCGATACGAATACAATCACCGCAAAGCTGTAAATATGAATTTAAATTTGAACAGAACAGAAAATACAACAAATACAAATTTTCAAATACAGCAAAAACTGTATACATATTTTGATACTACAATACTGCCAAAAGAGAAAGTTGTCTTCAAGAAGCCCTGCTCAAAACCATGTGCTAGCACATGAGTCCGCAAAAGAGAACATTCATATTCTGTCTTTCTTTGTATACTACAATTTATTTCAATTGTTTTTAAATGTGATGTTTGTCCAAAAGTACTAATGAAGGTAATAATTAATAAAAAATGCCCTACCTTGTCTTCATTGTACCGTGGATCCTAGTATGCTGAAATTTTGAGCCTTGAGCTAGTAATGTCTACCTAACCTTTTGACTTCAATTTGACAAAAGATAAATCGTTAATAAATAAGAGGGCCTATATAAGGTCGGTCAGTAATCCCATCTGACAACTGAGTTTGATGCCAAAAGACATGATGTGATTTGAAATTCAAAGAGAGTCAAATCACAATAGTGCAAAAAACTACTATGTTTATTGTCAAATGTAGCCTACTTGTCCGACCTTATGTAGGCCTTGGTTTTTACCATTGATTTAACTTGGCTTTCAATATCTTGCCTTGTTTACTATAATACTGGTAGAAGATCGCCATCCCTTATTTTCAGTCGAATTCGATGAGGAAGGTGCTGTTGGATATCATTAGAAATATTGGAGTACATAAATATAACTTTCTATATTTAGAAATTATTTCCTAAATTGCAAAACTAAAGGGTGTCGTTTAATTATCTATCTGACATAATTTGTATACCAATTTACATGTTGAAACCAACTGAAGCTAACAGCATATCCCTCTATGTTTATAGAGATGCATAGAAACACTTGCAATTTCAAAACACATGCAATCACAAAATAATTTTGTATTTCTCTGACTTGCCCTGTTAAACAAAAAAGCATTTTGACAAAAACAATCAAAAGAATATTTATTACAATTTTGTTGGTGAACACATTAACATTTTCTATCGCGTGAATGACAAAAATTTCACTTGAAAACGATTAATGATAGGAAAGCTACTAGAGTATTTTTATCCAAATATACAAGAATGACTAAATAAACTGTTGCACTTCTGAGATATTAGCTGGTGTGTCGCTTGCGTGAATCCTGGAAGTTACCTAAGCGATGGAAGTTGTATTTTCCAATAATATGCTTATTTTCTAATGTAAACAATGATTTAAACCAGACTTCTTTGTTTACCTGTTTATTGTTGGTCTGTTCTCGAACCTGCAAGAATCTACTAAAGGGAAAATCGGTTATCGCAGTAAAATGTTTTACATTCTTGCAGTTCTGGAATAGATCCTGTGTAAACGTAACTTGATTTATTATACCCTCCACCTTGGTATATTAACTTGGTCATTCCGTTTGTAACATCCTTCAATATTCGTCGTAGACCCCATAAAGTATATATATTCATAATCAGCATACAATTCTAAGTCGATTTAACTATGCCCGTCTGTCTGTTGAAATCACGATACAGCCCACATTATTTGACGTAGAGCGTCAAGAATAATTTGTATTGTGTCTAGGATGGTTGGTATTGAAAATGAGATATATTCGTCCACGTTTTGGTATAGTCCCCATATAACGGTACCTTCCGATATTCTGTATTTTGATGATTTTTGTCACATTTTTTTTTCACGGATTTGTCTAAAAATTGGTATTAGTTGGTCATATTGGTATTAGTTGGTCATATTGGTTTCTAGCTTCGGTGGCAAAACATAACATGTATAGGTCTACGATTTGGCATAGCCCCTTATATCATGGTACCTCCAGATATTCGGTATTTTGATGTTTTTGCCACATTTTTTTCACGGATTTGTCTAAAAATTGGTATTTGTTGGTCATAATGGGTTCTAGCTCCGGTGGCAAAACACTGCAGGTATAGGTTCACGTTTTTGTATAGCCCCATATAGCGGTACCTCCCGATATTCAATATTTTGATGATTTTGCGACATTTTCCCACGAATATGTCTAAAAATTGGTATTTGTGGGACACAATGGTTTCTAATGTTTCCTTTACCCTAAGGTGGGGGGTATTAAAAGTTTGGCCCGGCCGAACTTAATGTTTTTTACTTGTTTTTATTTTAATTTACACTTTTAAGAACTAAAATCGTTGAAGGAATATTCCAAACTGAAGTTAATGTCTTTGAAAAGTAATAAGTGTCGCTTTTTTATCTTCCTAGAAGTCACGCAGTAGTAACTGCATATCGATAAAAATACGATAACAACAAAATTGTTAATGTAAATTGCCAACCATGATAGAAGAATACAGGTACATAGATGCATCAACCCTTGGGAACAATTATGTGTCAAAATTTTAAAAATGTTCTATCAAAAATAAATATTTTTTTTTTATGTTTTTATATGACATAAATCGGAGCTTGTTAAGATATGAATTTTTCAACAATTTTTACAAATTTCAATAATTTTTCATTCAACACTTTCATTTCAAAATCGGCTTGACAGTGACAATGCGACTACCTGTATGCTTCTACCATATTGCCAACTATCCTCTATTTTAAGAACCTAAGTCTCTAAAAAGTAATGATTTGCTGAGAGAACATAAAAATTACATGCAAGTGATTGCAGGGATGGGACTCTCATTGCGTTGATCTGCTTTAAAAAGATTTTTTCTAAATCATATATAGGATGGTAGTGGAAAATTGCAGGCATTTTCAAGGAATTAATATACTTTTCCAAAGCAGTTGCCTGTTAAAGCAATTTAAACTTGTTAATAGGCGAGTACAACTCCTGTTACAAATAATGGCTAGCCATAAATTCCGACATATTAATTTAATAATTTTCATCAGACTCCATTTCTATTATGCCCTTCCGAACATCAAGACTTTTTTAATGTATAAAATCTATATTTTTTTGTTTGTCTGTCGATTCTGAACGTTTTGTGGCCCGACTGACACATGCTGAGCCACCGTTTCTTGTCTTCGTGTTTGTTTGCCTTCTGATACATTACCTTGTAATGTGTTACGTGGTCAGATGTGGTTTTATCATCCTGTTCGGATACTTGCCGTACATATTGTGTTGTACAATCTAATTAGTCCGCATCTCAATCAATTTTCAGCTCCGTAAGTTTATTGTTTGGGAAAGATTTATAAATGCCAACATATTTTTAGAATCGAGGGAACGTCATTGCAGTCAAGTCATTTGGAACAACATTCTCAAGTCATGTGTGTCGGTAGGTATAGAAGTGAATAAATGACTTTGATTTAAAATCCGCGCCACGACTCGCCGACTTCTTATGTTGGTCCCCCTCGGGACTTGAATAATACACGATTTGTGTTGTTGTGATTAAGACATTTTCGTTCGCTCTATGCAAATTAGAATGCGTGTTGTCATCGTTCGCTGATTTCATTCAACTCAATTTTGCTCCAGAGACGTGATTGATGCGCTGTTGTTTGTGATTTCTACCCCTAAATGCGAACAGTCTTCTGAAAGTGAGTGCGGTGCGGTGCGTGAGTGTCACTTGTCCCAAAAGGACAATTTCAAATCGTAAAAGTGTTCGAGTGTGTGTGTGTGTGTGTGTGTAGATATGCGCGCCTCTCACATCCCTTCGACTACACGATAACTTCAAGTAATTATGTTTGGCTAAATTACAAAGTGTTAACAACTGAATACGACTTTGTCCTTTCGCTGCGTTGTGTTGCGATGACAATAATTATCCGTTTTCACTAAAAAAGGTGCACAGATTGTCAAAGCTGACACATCCAATACTGATGATTATTCGTGTCTCAAATCGTTTTCGGGACTTTTGGCTTATTTTGACTTCCTTTCCATTTTCAAATCACATTCGCAAATGACGGTAGACTGCACAAGCAGATCTCTGTTTCAATGGGCATGTAGAAGGAGTTAAGTTTTTTCTGCTTACGAACATATGTTGAAATTACAGAGGAAATTTAGGATTTTGACAAATGATTTTGTCTCATTAACTTGAGTGAAATACAGTGTCAGTTAATGTACTCTCCACCGGCGAAGAGCACAAACAGAGACAAAATGTATCGTTTTGACACTTTTATCTGACTTCTTAGGTTATTTCTTCATAGATTTCTACGTTTTTTTGTCGAACAATTTCCTCAAGTTTTTATAGATCTTCGCGAAAATAGATACATATACATTCTTGCAGTTCATGTGTTCTGTCCCAGAATTATTAGAAGGTACAAGAAAAACTACAACAAATGCAATTCAACAACAACCACATTGAGAATTGTTGTTGTAAGTGAAGTTAGTTATATGTCCAAATATGTTAACAAAGCAATAAATTTTCAATAAATATTTTTAGTAGCTAGAATGAACATTTTTGGAATTTGAATTATAAAATTCAAAATTCAGAACAAATATTTCTAAAATAATTAATTTAATGCTTTCATACGATTTCTTTAAATGCTTAGTTGTCAGCTTCAGGCACAAATCTTGCAAATCGTCAAGGAATCGCTGGGAAATCGTGCAAAAAAGTAACATATCTTTCAAATAAAACCGAACTATAAAGCGTGATTAATTAAGAGCCAGAGAAGGGGTTTAAAAAGAAAACTTAAAATCAGAAAAATGCATGACATTTTTATTCCCTAAATCTTAATGTTTGGGTATTATTTCTGACAAATGATGACCGTGACTGCCATATAAAACATGTTTACCAAACTCGCCTCTCAAAAAATTCTAGCTCCTGCATTTTGGGCAAAAAATTGTTTATCAGTTCACAGAAGGTCTAAGCATTCACAGTTTGTTTTCGATACCCAGAATCGTTGAAGAAGTACGGTCCCAGGATGTTCCACCAGCCCATAAACCGCACCAAACTGGATGTATTTGTGGTTTTTGCATAGCTTTTGGTTGATCTTCACCCCAAAATCGGCAATTCTGCCTATTTACATATTTATTTGCGTTGTTCGTTTGTAAAACGATTCATGGTTAAATTATAGTCCAAACTGAAGAGGTGTTTAAACCAGTTTAAAATGTTTCGTGCATGGAAACTACATCCAAAAAAATATGAGATATCTAAAAGTCAGCAAAATTTGATTTTCGGATTTTATACTATGCAAAGGTGTAAAACAATTTACCAAAAACGTTAAGGTTTGACCTTCTAATAACTATGTGTTATTATATAGATGGACTGTGACTTGTAGATATACAATTATTTGGGCCATTTATGGCGTAGGTTAATTATATTTGATATATTGGATAATCTTCCAACCTAAATATATCTTATAAACTTTTTAGGTATACCCCAAACTAAACGGAGCTATTACCTATTCTCAGGACCATGTTAGCAATTTTGTATTTGGCCTTAATGTTAGTATATTTGTCGTTACCTTTCAGTAGTACACTCAAACATGTGTGCGTATTTTCCGCATCAGAAAGTTCGGCGAGGCAAGACAATGACAGGCTTTTCTGCACATCATTACTGAGTAATGATAATGAGCTGCAAACTTTATTAATTTCGGTTCCGACCCCAGCCTAGCACATCGCAGTAGTAGCAATCAGCCGCTGAACACACAGACAGCGCAGTCCATTCAGGATGACACACGTCAAACTAATGCGTCATTTGCGTGTTTCCAATATCCATTACGGCGGGCCACAAAGAAGACTGCAATTATGGCTGTTGAATGCGACTGTCACCGCAAGAACATGTCTTTCGGAATATCACATTGGTCCGAAAAAGGGCGGTGCCATCACCTTTGTGAATAAAACTACAAATAAAACCATTTCTTGAGCTTTCGCTTTGTCAATAATTATAATATTAAGCATTGCTCAGCTGAACTTGGATGGATGTATGCAACTGTACATTTGTACATAGACCCCTACCTCAAGCCTCAGCTGGCGTAGTATTTGAAAAAATCGCAGTGTTTTGTCGAGGCCCGTCCCGAACCACGGCAGTAGGGAACAATGAGTGAATGATGATAGTGTTAATTAGTTTTCATTCATGCCGGTTGAAATAAAATACAAAATACTGAGCAAAAAATTGTTAACGTGAACGTTAATAGTCGGCACATCTCACATGATGAGTGAATTGCATGAGCCCCAGCTCCGCGGTTAGCTAGTGCCGTCGATCTTGTAATGAATGCGGTTTTTTAATGAAAAAAGTAATAATAAAAAAAATAAATAAAAAAGAATCAGAACCAGTTGTGAGTTATTGTATTTTTATACTTAACACCATAGGACGGATATTAAGTTTATTAGCTCGTTTGTAACACATAGAATTATTCGTTGGAATCCTCATAAACTCTCAAATCTATTGAAATTTGGTATTTCAGTTCTATTGGTTCATATACCGGTGTTTTGTTTCCGAAGATTTCATCCCCAAATACCGATTGATCAGTATTTGGGGATCAACCGATTGATCAGTTATTGAAATCTTAAAGACCCTAGACACATTGTTCAACTGAATGGACATCAATATCCCTCATGTTATGGTAACACAATGTTTTGTATATATTTGAAACCAATATTTTTATACCCTACACGACAAGGTGGTCAGGGTATTATGTTTTTGTGCATTTGTTTGTAACAGGCAAAAGGAAACGAGATAGACCCATGATATGCACAGAATCACATTATGAGTCCATGTCCATGTATTTTTGTGAACAAAGTACAGTTCGCATTTATTACCCGATCCAGATGAAATTTTGTACAAAAAAAAAAAAAAATAGATATAGCTCCCATATATACCTTCGTCCGATTTGCCTTTTATTGTGCACCAAACGTGTAAATTTTATCGAATTCGGTTCAGATATAGCTATAGCTCCAATATATATTGTTCATCCGATTTGTTATTTTTGTCCTCCGCAGTCATAATATGCACTCTGTAACAATAAAATTTGGGGAAATATATCAAATACAGTTCAGAAATACCTTTGCTAAATTTTATCGAGACCGGTTCGGATTTGGATATATCTCCCATATATAACTTCGTCCGATTTACCTTTTATTGTGCACCAAACGTCAAATTTGGCACTTACGACCGAATTGAGTCTAGAAGCTAGTATTTCTAATTTGGTGAAGATCGGATCAGATATAGTTATAGCTCCTATATATATTGTTCATAAGATTTGTTATATTTGTTACCCACAGCCGTAATATGCACTCCGTAACAACGATATTCAGGGAAATATATGAAATACAGCTCAGAAATATCTTTGTCAAATTTTATCAAGATCGGTTCAGATTTAGATATAGCTCCCACATATATCAAATGGGCAATACAAGTCCGAATTTAAAAGATACAAATGAAGCTAGTATGTCAAATTTGGTGAAGATCGGTTCAGATATAGTTATAGCTCCTATATATATTGTTTATCCGATTTGTTATATTTGTTACCCACAGCCGTAATATGCACTCCGTAACAACGATATTCAGGGAAATATATGAAATACAGCTCAGAAATATCTTTGTCAAATTTTATCAAGATCGGTTCAGATTTAGATATAGCTCCCACATATATCAAATGGGCAATATAAGTCCGAATTTAAATGATACAAATGCTTCGGCATATTTAGTCTTTTGAATTTTAAATTATAATTATAATCATAGCGTGCATGATTCTCCCATAAAAACTTTCAACTGTTATGCGGAGCTCTACTAAATTAGCAAAGTGGTGTAGGGTATCATAAAGTCGGCCCCGCCCGACTATAAGACTTTCTTTACTGGTTTTTTATTAAGTCAGTCTCCTAAAAGGAGAGGGTGTAAAAAGTTCGACACGACCAAACACAAGGCCTTTTCATTTGTTACATACAACCAATGTTGTTTGCAAACAATAAATATGATTATGCCAATCGGGTTTGCCACATTTCATTCAGGTTAGACCTGGTCATCGACCCAGAACCAAATAATGTCAACCTTTGCATTTAAACACCGCTTGTTATTGTCCGCATTGACTATACCCATTGTTACACATGCACACATACATGCATGCCGAAGATAGTGGCATTTTACAGTATTTAATAATTTCGGATGACATCTCCGATGTGAGTGTCAATTGTCCGTTGTCTACTTGGACACATTTTTTGTCATCTGTTGTGGTTATAATCAATTTGTTAATTGTATCTTCAAATAAATTTACACTTTGGAATCCTCTTAATCTTACAATGAATAAGTTCGCACACATACAGATGTAAATGTACAACTAGGCAACGGATGCGGTTTGTACGTATGTTTGTATATATATGTTATATACTGAGGAGAGTATGTGCAATGCAAATCTTGTGAAAAATAGTTGACTAAAAGAAAATTACTTTGTCTGTATGTGTGACGAGACGTATGTAGGAATATTCAGATGGGTTGATTTGCTAATTGCCCAAAATGTCTTCAGTTTGATAATCAGTATTTGACAAGTTTGACATTTTCTTAATGTCACAAATGAAATTTATGGCAACTCATTTGGGAAAATATGAGATTTGTGGCAATCAGTGAGCGTGGGGGAGCACGGTTGGCATGTGGTCAAGGCTGCTATGAATGTAAATGTATGCATATTTCGTCCAAAAATAACTCAACTCCGACTCCGGGTAATAATATATTTTATTTCTTATTTTTGCCGATTCAAGTTACTAACAGCCTACTTGGTTGTTTAACCAACATTTTTGGTAAAATGTTACAAACACTGCCAAATTTATTTTCTTTCGGAATAGAATTGACGAAATCAACCAATCATCTCTCATGAAACCCCTTATAAGTCTTAATACCACCTAGTTTGTCGAATCGAAAGTTACCTCTAGTTGGAAGCTAAATAGCATAACGTATACATTATCGATCAGCATAAAATCTAAAAGTGTGACTATATACGACGAAGCTTTTGCTTGAGTAACTCGAATGAACATGTTGCATCTGACCGACTGATTGAGTTTGATTGTATTTCCACTGTGTGTGATCAAGCATACTCAATCATACTCATTGCAGCCCTCTGGTACCGTTGTATGGGGGCTATACGATATCGTGGACCTATATAAACATTTCTCTTCCAGGGGATAAAGTACTTAGGAGGAATTCCTTGTGTGGGTATTCAGACAATTCTAATGAAAATGTGGATAAAATCATCAACATACCGAATATCGAGAGGTACCGTTATATGTTGGAGATACGATATTGTGAACCGATATAGCCTATCTTCGAGCTAGACCTGCCTGCAGACAAAAGACTGATCTGTGCAAAATTTTAGTTTCCTATCTAAATTCGTTTTGACGGACAGGGCTAAATCGCTTTTTCGACTTTGTTAGGTCTAAAATTATTATTTCGAGGATTTACAAACGGAATGATAAACCTAATATGGGACATTGTATAGTTCAGTTATACAGCTCTTTCGATTGTTACCGACAAACATCGGTAACATTCCAACCTAACATTTCAAATGAAATATTCAATTACAAAATTAGTAATTGACATTGTGTTTCTCTAGGAGGGGCAAAGCGACAACTTTACGTCAACATTTTGTGTTATTGATCCTCCGTTATTAAGATATGATAACAACAGTGTTAGCCATATTGAACCATTCTATTCCCTAAGGTAGCACTCAGACGCAGACGTCTAAGAAATACAAGAAAGAAGAAAGTGTTGCCCCACATGTTTTTCTGAAAGCCAGTTTTTTCTTCAAACAAAAATTATCCATTCGAGAAAAATAAACACTCTGGCATTACGATTGATAAATTGAATCAAAATATTAAACAAACCGGACTCAAAAAGGGCATTTTGTGCAAAAATTGTATGACTATTGAAATTTGCACTGGAGTAGGACAAGGGGTCCGAAGTAGGATATGTTTTTCAGTTCATTACTTTGCGCCTCAATTTTAAACAGAATATTTTTCAAAATTCCACTTCTACAGAGTTTTTTAATCATATGGTTTGGATTGATTCGTTCGTTCTTTCACTCCTCTAATGTTGCCATATTTACACTGAATATTGAGTTTTTCGTGGTTCACCAAATCGATCGGAATCTTAAAAAGCTAGAAGAACAAGAAGTGACATGCCTGTATGTCTTAAGGTGGGAACACGTGAACAAGTTTTTTATTGGCTTAAGCCATTAGTTGGCTTTTTCGTAAAAGAGGAAAAGGGTTTTAGGTTGATTAAGTTCAATGTAGGACCACATTTTATAATTGTCCACCCTACGTCCACCTGACTTATGCAACAAAAAATCCTCTTCTTCAATCATTCCTAAAGCTATTCGTTTTAAATTGGCCAGTGGATAAATTTGAATCCTTCACATTCCTGAAAAATATAACTTATTGGGAGTAGAGCTGGAGTCGTTACAAATACAACTCTGGAGTAGAATTCTAGTCAAAAATGGCTTCACTTCGCGGTCCTGGTCATGTGTCATTTCGTTCACAATGGGAGAGACATTTTGACATTGGGACTAGGAATGGAGGAATATTTTCCTATAACATTTAACATGTTTTTGTGTATCTTCTGATTCTGTATTTCCGTACAAAATAACTGCACATTTTTCAAATTTTGTAGGCTATTGCAGGTTTGGGAACGAAATATACATTTTGTCCATTTTTACTTAAGCCGTAAGAAAGAGAATATATATTTCGAATCCCACATTTTTCTTGGACGTTGTTAGCAGAATGTTCTGCAGTCAACATTATTAAATCTTCGTCCGGTATACAAGATATTCCGCAAGAAAGATTTTATTGTGACAACAAAGAAAAAATAGACATAACTGTGTTAAGGGTTGGGATGCATGGTAATGAAATAGACTTTGGTTAACCCTTAATGAAAATGTCCGGTGGGCTACCACACGGTAATTCTGGGTTTGTTCCTCAGCGATTTTATTGGATGGTCCATTTTAAACTTTAACATATGCACAATTAAGAGAACGTAGGTGTTAATCGCATTTATCGCCAGCACGTTCTGTGTTCGCATCTTTAACGGTGTGGCTGGTTTGGTGTCCACTTAAATAATTCGGACATGAACGAGAAACCTAAGCGCTGATGTGACAACACAATAAGAACGAAATCACCCGTTTTTGAGAGAATGCCAGGGCGAATGACAACAAAGTCACAATTTAATACGAGCATGTGCCAATGCTTTGATCTCGAATAGAAACAATCATTAAGAATTCACCTTTACACTCCCCCTGGCTCTGAGAACCCTCTGAATGTTTCCTTTGAATTGTTGTGACAAATGCGATGCGATTAACTGTTGCGCGTGTATCCGCAGCAACTAAAACTAAGGATACCGCTATATGCCAGCATGTACGAGGGATAATTGGCTTATTTCGGAGCGTTTGGGGAAATTGTTTAAACGGTTTGGGCATTTATACCCTACAACACCGTTGTGGGGGTATTATAAGTATGATTGGGCCAAACTTAACGACTCGCCGAGCTGAGTCCGTCCGTCGTCTGTCCATGTTATTTGTAATCACGCTGCAGGTCGCAATTATGGCCCGATCCTCGCGACAAAAAAATGGATGTGGGTTTAGAATCAGAATAGAAGCCTATTGGTTTTGGAGATTATCGCAAAATATTTAGGGGTTGAAATGAACCAAAAAAAAATGTTCTCCGATTGACGCGGAATTCTGCATGGATTTGGAGTTTAGGGCTGGGCAGGAGCCTACCAATTTCCTATGTGAGCGGGTAAAATAAAGTCACATAATTTTGCATGGGGGTGAGGGACGGAATCAAAGCCAATTGTTTTTGAAGATGTACAATTAAGGTTTCAAATGGATCAACAAAATTAAAATTTTCATGATTTTGCAGTTGCTTTACGGGTCATAATTGAAAACCAATCGACACGGAGTGTTTCATGAGAAGAGAGTTTAGAACAGGGAAGAAGTCTAGCATTGTGGATGACCAATGGATTATATTTAGCTGTAAAGTGGATCACAATTTTCGTGTGAAATTGTTTTGAATACCTAACAACACGACGGAGGGTGTAAATATTGAGCAAATGTCCCCGGTGAAACAGCTAAGGGTAACATTTGGGCAGGGTTCTATGACATCACTTGGACATAAGGGGGCTTCCAAAATATTGTAGAGTTGTAGGGTATCACATGATCGCACGCTTATAGCCCCTGGCTTGGCGTGGATTGTTTTTTTCTTATATTGGCATGTTTCCAAAAGAAACAATAAAATTTCGTAAATTTGCTAGAATTAGATATTAGAGTGTTGCAACTTAGTCCTCTAAAAAAGGGCTCATAATATAACCTATAGAAACTATAAACTGATTTTTCAGCTAACACAATATTTTAATATCTGAGACTGATGCTACTCACGTGTGTATTTCTCAAATTAATTGTGCTTAAATAAGACTTAAATTTGTGTAAATTTTAAGAAGCAAATCGAACCATTACTCTGTCATGGAATGCTGTGCGTCCTACAGATCCTTGTGTGTCATATCGGAGATGATGAAAATGATAAAACTTTATTCGTAATCTACAAACCACTCAATAGTCTATCTTGGGGGAAAAGCAAAAGCCATTATTCGTTCACGAACGTTTCTGAAGATTATATTTTTGTTGTTGTAAGAACCCACGCTGCACGCTTTCAGAGGTGTCTGCAATCTAAGATGTATTAGAATGTGAATCCCCGTGCAATAAACGTGGTTCATATTTTTGTCGATGCTTCGCCATGAAGTTTATTTTTCAAATTAGGCAGATTGTTCGATATATCAGAATTCAAGTAGCAATTCAAATTGGCCGGAATGAATTGCTCGGTAAACGAGAGATGTGTACCAACATCACACGACAAAACCATGAAATACGCAAACAAATGCTACTGTTTGAACAAACCTCGTACATAGAACTGCATTCGTCGTTCTTATGTGTTCTGTATAGACTTCCCTTTGAGTAATTGGTGCGCGGTAATCTGGCTAGAGAACTCATCGTGAGCCAAGTAAAATGTCGCCGACGACATTTTATTTCGCCAGATTTTCGTAAATAATATTTCATTGCATGACTGCTGTATTCACACCAGCCCACCTCTCGCCGTTCCGCTCCGCCCCATCCTGTTGCCCCTCATGAGTGAACCCTCTTGCAGTTTTTCCCTGATCTGTTTGTTGTCTGTTCATGCTTAAAATATTACAAAGGATTTGATACAATTAATCACCTCGGCGGATTCGCTTTCTCTTCGGTGCCGCATTTGTTGTTTCCCCTAGTCAGGCCAGTTGATGCGAATGAAGGGAGGGTGAATTGAACGAAAAAAAAATGTTGGCATTGTCGACGTGACAAAAATTTTACTTGATTTTGTCTTAATTAACGCCAAACGCTTCAATAGCTATAAAATATGTGTGATGCTATTTGGAATACATGTCTGTCGTATACCGACTGCATTGCACACCACACCCTACATACACAGGCAGTTTGCGAAGACGTCATCCGCTTTGCGAATCTGATTGCACTTCGATTCCTGCTTGCACCGATTGAAGCTGACTGCCTGATGGCGAAGCGTGTTTTGAAGTTCACTCGTACTATTTCCTGACGAAATAGTTTGGCACTCTGCATGGCGCAGATATCACACTTGTTTCAATTAATCGGCCTCGGTGTCTTCGACTGGCAGGTCCCTGCATCAGTCAACGCCTCTGTGACTTTGCTGTACTGCATCGGCACAAAAATTTAGCATAAAAACGTTGGAGAACCTTTTTGGCCTTTTCAAGTTGGCGCAGAGAACGCTTGTGCCGTTTTGCATTGAATTTTACGCATCATTCACACATTGCTCGCTTCCCCAGAGATTTTGGCTTTTAATTGGACCACACGCACGCCATCCTTGTGATTTGTGACATCGTCTGTTGTCTGTGGTCGGGCATGCCAGAGGAGCTTATTGGCTATTGGCATCACATCAAACATTCGGTGGTTCTGGTTTGGTAACAACAAGCTCCTTAAGTGGCATTTCAGATGTGGGGTCGCCAAATATTTAATGTTGTTATTGGTTGTGAAGGAAAGGGGTCTTTGCTCTTACTCCAAATGACAGATTATGGTGAATCGTCTCGACCTGTTAGAAATGGGTTATTCAACTACCTATGTCATCGCGAAGCGCTAGACTAAACAAAGTAGGAATGTGAATGTGGAAAATGTCCAAACGGAAATTATTTCACTACAAGCAACTGTCGCCTTCTATACCTAGAACACGACAACTGCCAAAATTTTTTGTTGCGAAAATCCAGCTTGAAGATCACATAGCCAACGCAAGTATGTGCTATGGTGCTCTATAGAAGGGCTTCGAGCTTTTGATACGCCATAATCAATAGATTACTGATTGGGCGATTACCCGAACGTGTGTCTTTGTTGCTTATCTTTGTCCATGCTTATCTTTTGTACTCCGCAGACTTTGACTCTGCGTTCGAGATATTGTCAAATGTATAATTTTTAGAAAATTTTAAGCATATAATTACATGGCATTACTTTTTTAATTCTACAATGAGAAAAAAACATTGTTTTTGATAGTAATTCCGACATTACAATCTATACAGGCCTCTTTACTTGCAAAAATTTTCAAGTTAGCCTACCATTTCTCAAGAGTACCATGATTAGTATATATTTTCTGTAGTTGACCGTTTCTTTCACCGAATCTATAGACATTTCTGAATCGAAAACATTTTCGGTGCCGCCCTGTTTTAAGTGCTATGAAGGATCTAAACACATCATTCAGCAAAACATAGATGTAACACAATCTATACCAATTTTATGTATGGAAAGTTATCCTATCAAATGGTCTGTAGTTTAAAATATTAAGAAACAGTGCCGCACGGTGACAGCCTCATGATTGAGCGCATATAGAGGACATACCAACATAACTTCTCTTTTAAGACCTCAACCCCACAACCAAAATATGGATGTAAATTATTTTGTTAAAAATTTATTATACAACGCATTTTGCTTTGTTACACTTTTTCAATTTGAAGTTAAAAACAGAAATACAGAAATACAAAAAATATAAAATATTTGACAAAATATTATAAAACCAAGTTATTGACATTTTTGATGGTGTATATTTATCGATTTTATCCTGTCTGCCAATAGACAGTGAAGCATACTATAAGGTTTCTATCGGAATTTTCCAATTTTTTCCACAAAACATGTTCAATTATTCCATTGGAGAAGCCATTCTGAAACTACTCCACACAAAATTACATATCAAACAAGTTAAAAAGCAGTAAGTTCGGCCGGGCCGAACTTTGAATACCCTCCACCATTTGGAACGAATTTGAAAAATTTCAAAAAAATAAAATCCTTAAAAATTCTGTTAAAATTTTAAAAATAGCGATTATAGCCATTATATTTGGGTCTATACGACGTGGGCCTACATTGGCATTGTTTGTCATAAGCCATTACCATATTCAATTTCGAAACTTGAAATAAACGGTGAATAATGTAGCTAAAATCATCAAAATATCGTATATAGTGAGGTACGGTTATATTAGAACTGTACGAAGATCTGAACCAGGATAGACAATTTTTTGTCACAGCCTGTAACATCCATTACGAACTTAAAATACGACATCTCAAACAATTTTGGTGGGTTTTGTACCAAAACTCGTCATAATACCGAATATAGGGAGGTACTGATATATGGGGCTTATACGAAGACCTGCATAGACAATTTTTTGTCACAGACGGTATACCCATTACGCACTTCAAATAACAAAATGTCCGATGAATAATGACGCTAAAATCGTCAAAATACCGAATATTGTGAGGTACCGTTATATGGGGGCTGTACGAAGACATGGACCTACATAGCCCATTTACGAACTTAACCTGCCTACTGGAAAAATAAACGTGTGTGCAAAATTCTAGCCTTATATCTCAATTCGTTCGAAAGATAGCGTGATTACAACAAACAGACAGACGGACAGACAGATAGACAGACTGGATTCAGAGAACCCATTGGATGTAAATTCCATTGCCTATACATCAAATAAATCCTCAAAAAGGAGGTTAACCCAGAAAAAAACTCGAACGTAAACATATATACAACGAATACGTTTGAATACGAATGATTATAATTTGAATTGTAATAAAGATTCCTAACTTTTTAGTTAGAGTAAAAGAGTAGGCTTCTATTCTGACCCTCATCTTATCCACATGCAAAATTTCGTAAGGATCGGGCCATAAATGCGATCTGTATATGATATCCTGATATCCCAACTACTTAGTTTTGTTAGCTGTAAAAATATTACCAAATGTTTAATTCAAAATGAAAATATGCCAAAAATATGACAAAATTGAAAAAATATGAGAAAATTTTACAAAATCAATATTTTCATCTTTAGAGAGATATTTTTATGCGATTTTTTTAGACGTTGTTTCTTTCCTGCCAAGAGGCCATTCTGAATTAATGAGAACTGTCGAAATCAGTTCAGCCGTTCTCGACATATAAGAGATTTTTCAAGCATATCTTCTTTGATAGACATATATATCGCACATATTTCGCTATATATCCGATTTGTTGGATGTTAACATCAATGTAAAGGTCAGAAGTAACCTTGTCATGACTTTATGATTTCGCCGGGATTTAAAATATTCGCGGTTTAATGAAAAATTTTGAATTTTTTCAACACAAAAGATATGGTCTATTTTACCCGCTAAATATTATCCGATGACCACCCAAATTGGTAGGCTTCTTCCCCTCCCTAAACTCCAGCTACATGCGAAATTCCGCGTCGATTGGTCTATAATTGCGACCTGTATAGCTACTGCAAAATCCGACATTTTTCAGTATTTGGTCCATTTCAACCCCTAAACATTTGGCGATCATCTCCAAAAGCAATAGGGTTCTATTCTGGTCCAAGCCCCACCTACATTCTAAATTTCGTGAAGATCGGACCATAATTGCGACCTGTAGAGTGATTACAAATTAACATGGACAGACGGACAGACGGACGGACGGACATACATAGCTAGATCGACTCAGCTCGGCGAGCTAGGAAGATCCATATATACTTTCCTATATGGGAAATCAATATTTCGAGGTGTTACATAAATTCTGGCCCAATCAAACTTATAATACCCCCAACACATAGTGTTGTAGGGTATAATGAATCACCATCAATTGATTGGTTACACATAGCTTCCTGTGCTGTTTATGGAAGAAGTAATCTTGATGTAATTGAATGGGAAAAACATTTGACTCACTCAATATATATGATCTGTTCCAGAACTGCAAGAACGTTAAAGTTTTTACTACGCTAAACGATTTTCCCTTTATGATATCAAAAAAGACTTATAAAACCAGTAGATTCTTACAATAAATACATCGTCCGAAGTTTTGGAACATTAGCATTAATTTTTTCTCCTGGAATTAATGTAAATCCAAATTAATGTTAGGCAAGTTCACTTGCCGCTAGTATGTGTTTGTAGGGAAAAAATGGCATGGGGAATGGAAATAAAGAAATGCTCTCACTGTCAATTTTTAATACGAAACTGTAAATAAGAATGTCCGAAAAGGTAATGTCGAAAAGCGAAAATTACTGGAAAAAAATTACGTGGTTTGTGTAAATGCGAGAGCCGATAAAAATTGCCCAGTCCAAAATAAGAGTAACAATTTACCACCATCAGTCATGACATTTACGAAGACACAACATTTTCGAAGATTATGAGCTGTTTCCAGTTCAAAAAGTGTATTATGTTTTTCTTCAACCCTCTATTTTGTAGTCGGACGTGCATACTCTGTGCCCTAGTGGCTTATTACTTGGTAAGGGGAACAGTAAGTCCTCTTACTTTTTTAATTTATAACTCATGTTTTTAACCTACTGCAAATGCAGAATGTAGTTGGCTCCCATTATATTATTAATCTGTTATCCGGCTCATACAGCTGCCAAATATTTGCTCTGGAGTTGTATTTATTTTTTTTTGGCCATGAATATATTTCAATTATTTAAAAGATCGCCTTACTCCATTTTTGCCAAGTGTTGTGTTGATGTATTAGTGAGAATACAGCATGTTTTCCGACATATTTTTTCCTTGGCGTTTGTTGGCTGGATTGGCCTTTTGGAATTTCTTAGCGGTTTTTTGTCGAAGGCAGGGGAGGAGGAATGCCAGTGCTGTCGACTGGAACCATGACAAACTACAACAAAATATTTATTAATGAAGTTGTCAGTGCATGCGTCAATGTCAACTCAACGCTATCTTTGTTATAAATTATCGGCGGAGAAGAAATGTTAATTCGCTTGAGGTTTTTGTTTCTATTGCCAAGCTCTTGCCCCCACCGATATTTCAAAATTTGAAATTCGTGGCTAATTTCGTGAAAGGCTTAAAAAGATAATAAAAATGCTTTGTCTTTGTCTCTTCAGTTGGAGAACGCCTGTCTCTGCATGTGCTTGGGGAATAAGAAGGAAGGTGATGAATGATGGAGCCTTTTTTCGGACAAGAAGAAAGCTATTAACCATTTCGAAATTACAACAGAATACATCATAAATAAATGACAGTGTAAAATCTATAAATGAATTTGAAATCGATTGGCGCGTTGCTTTAGTATCCAACATGTCATGCTAGATGTTGTTGCTGTGGGCTGTGTTATTGTTTTCCCTCGAATCTACGAAACAATTGATCATATCAATCAACGTTTAACAGTCATAATTCGCTAGAAAAACATAGCTCGCCGTCGTGATGCCTTCTAAATCTCTCTTTGTCTAGCCGTTCATCATTCCGCCCGGGTCTTGAATTGAACAGTCAGGCCTGTGGCTGTCGCTGCCAGCGACATCTTTTCCACCCATGTTGTTGTCCAGGCCAGTGGAGATAGCCGATCACAGTCATAATCAGAGTCGACTCATTGTCAAAAGACGGCCAACCTCGGTACCCACCTTCGCAAACCGTGACTCTTTTGTTTCTGTTTTGTTGTTAATCTTTGTGCGCCACCAAGAAGTGTGAAATACCACACTTCTCCAGCTCCGAAGCAAACCTTCGCTTGCAGGAATAAGAGAAAACAATAGCAACAACTACATCATAGCATTATTCAATTGTTGTTCAATTGGCCAACAAATCTGTTGATCGTTGAGAATTATGATTAATGATGGTATACGAGCGGTTGGAAGTGTGTGTTGTGTGTGTGGACCTACGTACTGCACTTAATACCCCAGCAACAACACTTGTGAGGCATACAGTGGATCCAAATTTTGTGATCACTCGTATCGAGACAAGTTCCATGTATGCATGTGTGTATGTATGGAATAACAAAAGTAAAGCGTAACAGTTCAACTATAGTATTTGCCCTAACTCGAAGCCTGAAAATGTACGTTCATTTTTCGCCAGACCAATGTATGATATTTTACAAAAGGCAGGCTTAATCTCTAGTTTTAAATACCACTACGCGTTTATGGTAGAGTTACTTTTGTGTGTATAAATGATATAAAGGGTATGGAGAGAGGCTAATTCTAAATATGCACTGATATGGCCTTATAACTCATCCTACATATGGTATTGATAATACATTTTATAAGCGCTATATTAAAGTCTGAACCGATGTGGTCGAAAATGAGAATGGGTAAAGTGCTCGGGGTACTGAGCTTCAAACTAATTGAGTCTGCTCGGTAAATGGAGATAAATATAGTTTACTAAAAACCCCAACGATCGGCTTCTTCACCCGGTAAGAATATTACCATATGTGATTTTGAACATTTTCCATCGTCCATTTCAAGTTATTGGATAGACTTGTTTACCATCAGTTCTAGTTTTCAAGGTATCCACGTCAAAAAAAGATGTACGTTCTCTCACCTACCGGAGTAAAATATAAATATTTTATCTTCATTGCAAACAGTCAAGCAAATTAACGAACGCCGATTTTCATTTTAGAACATTATCCGATAGATTAGGTTTGTAGGAATGAGAAAATTCTCCCAGTTAAGTTCACGGAGTAATTTTATGGGAATACCGGAAATAAATGTCAACAGCACTACTTTTATGTTTTACCGTTTACAACAGATCAATCTCTTCATTGGGTATGCTAGAATGGAGTTGTGTGATTTACTACAGGAGGTCGTTTGCAACATCTCAAAGCGTGTAGCTGGGAGCGTTTAGTAATCGGTTTCTTTCTTTGTGCATGACGAATTCAAGTCCAAAGGACTTTGTATGAATGAAATGTGGCAAGTTGATTTCAATCCTCCTTAAAAGTGATTTTTTTTGCATGTTTAGCAATGCCCGTTTTTTTTTTTGCGGAAACCATGCTTTGAATAATTACCATTCTTTGTCGGTGGAAAACATGTCGATTATGATTAGCTGTTTGTATCTGTCAATTGCATATCATGAGGTCTTGACAAAGTTATCACATTTTCTATTCGCAATCACCATCAGATAATAATTACAAAATTATCAGCAATTTATAACAATTAATGTTTAATAAAAATGTTATCACATTTTGCCACACAAACACAGATACACACTCGCAGCCATTCGGGCTGTAAGCTGGCCACTTTGCCCATTTAATGAATGCACTAATGACAGTGTGCTTGGCTTGATTGCAGCGACGAAAACTGGCCAACAGCTAACACATCGACTTCTCCGTCGAGTGGTCGACTGCAACCGTGCAAAGGTCAGAACGTTTATATTGGCGAAGTACAAGCTACATGACTTTAAATGGCTGGAAACATTTTCTCCTCATTTGAATTTATTCCGAAGGCAACGACGTTGTCTGTCCGTCCACCCGATTGAGGTGCGTCGCAGTTGGCTCGCCGACGGAATTGACTGACTCGCTGGTTACAATTATTAAAAATTGGTAGGCCGCGAGATGGTTGTCGTAGTCGACAACGTAAAACAACAACAACATCAAGTAGTGCTGTAATGGCGAGCAGAGACAGGCCGGGTCATAATTAACAACTGTAACATATTGTTGCCACATTTGTATTTCAGCAATTTTCGCATGCCATCAGCATATAACGAAATGTGTTGCTGATTGCGACGCGGTTTCTCCATTTGAACATACTTTTACATGAATTTCAAAATCTCATTGTAACCCCCCTCCTCTTCAAAATTAGAAGAAGATTTCACACGCGGAATTTGCCGTAGATTTCTTTACGATTAGATTTCCCTTAAATAGGTAATGTAAACAGGTAAAGTGATATGTAATTCATTACTTGTTTTGCGGATTGCTTGTGCCATAGGCCAGTGTCCGATTTTAATAAGGATTTCTATTCCAGGGAAAGGTGGTATTTTCTGCTGAAACCGTCCTTTTTAAGAAAATGATAAGCATTAAAATAGTTAAATGCGTTGTTTTGAAAATGGGAATTGCGATAATGAGACCTAGGCGCTCTGAAGAGCAGAAGTCTAGACCATTTTGTTTGAATTGTCGTTCCAACGTAGTTGATTACAATGCATATTAAATAAAAGTTTGGTGCAAAATACAAAACGATTATTTGATTATTTCCTAATTGGGAATGTGCAAACAAATCCTACAGGTGCACAATTTTGAATTGTACGATCATTATGAAAGTATTCGCCAGTTTTCCAGTATAGAAAAAACAACTATATTATTTTTTTAATTTTTATTTTAAAATTGTGTTGATAGCTTATAAAGGCAGTAATAGGCAGAAAAATATTAGAAATACGACATATATGTTAAAGCATGTTCTTATCTTAAACACGTACGTTTTCGGTAAAAGTTTTTGGTGAAAGTACCAAAAACAAAAATTATATTTTTTGGATAAGCTTTAAATTTCCTTTAAATATAAAACTTTCTCTGTTTTTTTTCTCCGATGCCAACAATTGTAGATTTCTTCGTTGTTAGCCACAGTCAGGACAGTCTGGCATGACCATAGGTGGGCCACC
Source organism: Musca domestica (assembly GCF_030504385.1). Lineage (NCBI taxonomy): Eukaryota > Metazoa > Arthropoda > Insecta > Diptera > Muscidae > Musca > Musca domestica. Next base: position 453,319 of record NW_026712358.1, read on the forward strand.
GAACAAGGTAGTTTGCCGTACAACCAGCAAAGGACATCATTTTATTTGTGGTGACTTGTCATGCAAATTTTGAATTCTTACTTTACATTTTGAGAAATTAGTTGTCAAGGTTGGGCGGGATGTTGGTGCGGGTCATTTTAAAAAAGTTGTAATTGTCACACTTTGAATTGAAATGAATGACTTGGAATTGTGTATGTGTGTGTGTGTGTGTATGTGTATTGTTATGTTCGAATGGTTTACACATGCTTAGATATTGTCCCCACCGCAATGCCGCAGTTATGGCCGAGAAATGCTAATGAATACGAGTGGTAGGCAAGGAGCGAGACGGGACTGGCGGTAGTTGTAACTTTTGTATCCTGTCGTTGTTTCTTTATCTGGCTGTTACTATTACTGTTGTTGTAGTTTTTATTGGTTTATTATGCGTTAAAATGTGTTTCTGGGCCAACACATGATAATTTTGTGTTCAAACGCAATTCGTCTCGTTTGTGCCATCGTCGTCACTCATGTCTCAAACTGGTTTGCTTTATTTATTTTAGTTTAGCAGAGAGGACATTGTGTCGTTCGTTTCGTCTGGTGCCTTTTCATTGCGACTATAAACATTTTATAATCCTTATAAATTTATTAATTAATTTCCCTATCTCGATGCAAGAAATGTACGAAACACAACTTTAATAATCGGACAGCTGCTTTAGCTGGTTGATTGCTGGTGTAACCTTGTCGGCCATAGGATGGCTTAGCCTCCCTGCTGCTTAGTGTTCGTACTGATGCAATAAAACTTGTTAATTATCAATTGTGGTTTAGATTATCGGAATATAAATGAGCGGAGAAGAACGTAACGTTTTATCAAAAATCTATCTATGAAGAATCGTTGTTTTGTAATCAACGCCTTGCAAGGATACGCTATCGGGTAGAAGAAGGAGATGAAAATAATTTTTGAATTTCTTAAAGTAAAGTTAAGGTGAGGGTACATTAGCAGCTTGGCATCATGCCTAGTCATATTAATGCCAAATTATAAGTGGGGACGACGGCAGAATACGAGTGCGGCTCTTGCATTCCTTTATGATGTGTCACCAAATACGCCATGCGAAGACTTCAAGCTGTTTATGTACCCACACCTTTATTTGTTTGGGTCTTGTTTGAATTAAAAGAAATATGTCCTATATGCTCTGTTCCAGAACCTGCAAGGATCTTCAAACGTTCTTGCAGTTGCGGAAAAGAACTAAAACGAACTAGATGTGTGTCTCAGAAACTGCCAGTTGGTACTATTATATCATAAAGAAAACAGAGCGTAGGTTAACATGAAACAATTTTAATTGCAAAATTTTTGTTTAGAGAGAACTTTGATGTGTCTCTTTCACTGACAAACTGAAAATTGCCGACAATATTTGAACGGTTATATGTTCCTCTTGTTTTTGGAAGTTTTTGTGATGTCTGACAACTGGTTGTTAATAACAACTCTACATTGAACATTTGGATATTTTTCTTAACAGTTGATAAAAAATATGTTCTTAATTTTCAAATGGAGGTCGTTGTAGTACCACTTTAAAGTCTTCAATTAGAAGTCGGACCCCAGATCAACTACCATTCGATACGTATTTTTAGTTTCAATAAGTAGAATTTAGACATGTAAAAAGAAAATGGATAATTCCTTTGACGTGGCAAAATCTGAAATTTGAATTTTCACTTTGTTTCACACACTAGGTTCCGGTCCTTTCGATCATCTTGATATACCTTAATGTCCTTGGATCATCATCAAACTAAGAGTTCATGCAACATTTCGTGACCAGTATCTAAAATATATATATATATATATTTATAATCAATAAAAAATCCTCTTTGTCAATATATTAGTTATAATTAATAGTTTTAATTTAACAACTACTAAAAATAAAAATGTTTTGTTATTTTTCCTTCTATAAATTTAAAAGTTTCATTTGATTTGCAAAAAGTTTCATTTCGGTTGCAAATGGTTTCATTTCTGTTGCAAAAGGTTTCATTTCCACTGCAAAAGGTTTCATTTCCCCTGCAAAAGGTTTCAATTCCACTGAAAAAGGTTTCATTTCCGCTGCAAAAAGTTTCATTTGAATTGCAAAAGATTTCATTTAATCTGATTTGGGTGCCTTAGATCAGGTATGAAGTTGAACACGATCAGCTCTCTCTGAAGTAATTTTACAGTTTTCTTCAAACTTCCTGTCCATATTTGATTTAGGAACATCTCTCGCAATTGGTCCATTTTCAAAGTTTTCTATTTAAATGACAAAATAGATAAGAATACAATATAGAGCTGCATTGGAACAATAATATGTGACGACGAATTCGCCTGTCAATATTGCAGTCCCCCTTGTCTGAAAATACCGCGGTGATAACGGAAAAATAAATTACTTCTGCCAACCTCAGGACACCAAGTCGACACTTGTTTCTTGTTTGTGTGCAATAAAAGTGTGCTTGATCAATTTTTGGATGCAAATTCTGCTCTTTTTTATTGATGATAACTGAAAAAATATTTGTTAACAGTGGGATACCTTCAGGCCAGGAAATATTTTGGTATTATTGGTGGCCATCGTCCATACAGAGAGACATGGAATAGCCAGCTTTGTTTCTTGGGGCTGAAGTGACTAACACTGATGGCCCTACCACCACCTTTGTCATGTCCATGAGGTGCACCGAGTGGTGTAATCGTAACGTGTTGGCTTCAGCTTGTACAACATCGTGTTAAAAAACATGTTGGCAATTAAATGATGTCCTGCTAGGAAGACAACTCAAAACATAATCTATAACACAAGCTGTCCCCCCTCCCTTACGTTGGTTTCTCTTGCTGGTTGCCCTGTGGATGAAATGTTAACTCGACATTATTGTGTGTTTTATTATTGTCTTCACATGAATTTGGTGCTACGACGGCAGGTCAGAAAGTGTGGTGTGTTATTTGGTGTTCTCATAAGATTGATACTTATTCAATATTTTGTCTTAACACTCTGTGAAATTTGGAATCATAAGATATTTTAAGAATTTCGTGGAGCGGAGAGGACCTCTGCACATATCAGTGGTATTGGTCTTATATTTATGCTTCCAAAATGTGAAGGGCTGCCGTTGTTAACTCAAAACGATGCATTCATGCTTGTTTCTATCTCCCCCGGTTGTTGCACATGACATGCGTGGGGTAACACCACAGAGGGACAACGTTAAAATAACAACATAAACAATTTGCACGAAGCAGTGGAAAGAGAAACGCAAACAATTCTTGGTCATCTTATCAGGCTATGGGGCAAACTTATAATTTGGCCTTAAATGTCATTGCTGTGGTGGTATGTGTGGCGTCTATGCAAAAGGATGTACATAAATGACCCACGACACCATAAATAAGTCAAAAACGGGATATTATCCAACACAGCGGGACGCTAGGAGGCACACAACGCCAATATTGTAGGTACACAAAAGCGATCGTCATTTACTCAAAAATTCATAACTAACGAAATCGTTCGTTGTGCCACAGATTGTGGTTAATAGCTTATTTTATTTTGCTAGTTCAAAGTTAGGTGGAAAGTTTTCCGGCGATGAGGTATAAAATAGAACCAAACGACACTCAAATGCCTTCTGCTGTAGCTATAGATAGCAGTGTGTGCGATCTGGCTTCTCCCAAAATTCGACTATATGAGCTTCAGGTATGGCTGGTTGCCTGAACATAACATTAGAATAATCGTTTCCAATTTGGGCATAGACCCATTCACATATCTCGTCAATTTGGCAATAGCTCACGCAGATTTGGTCCGTTATCTTTAATATTAACAATGCATTACAATTATTTGAATTTACATTGACACATCCTGATATTTGGCATTTCGAGGGGTTCAATCTAAACTAACTAATTGAAAGAAAATCTCCCTGTCCGTGTATTCTATTACTTGTTCCTCCTCCAGTGCAGCCCCCATTGATGTTTCCAATTTAACATTTGGGGTTATCAAAAAATTAAAAATTTCCAGATTTATTTCTTACCTATGACCCCTATCTTATAAGAGAAGTGCCTAATTTTTAGTACTGCGAAGTTTCGAACCACGTCACTAACTTTATTTTCTATTTTTCAGGTTTTAACTTTAATTCTACTTGAAGTACAAGGATTACGACAATCGCTTGCCCATATCGTCGTCAAACGAACAAAAGAATACGTTATTTTTAAGATTATTTTTATTTACCGCTGACAATAACAAGGCGAGAATGAGGGATGTTAATAACTTTACTGCACCTGGCACTGACAAGAGGGCTAACTAAAGATGGGACACAAACTATTAATGGACACTGATAAATTTGACTAAGTGTGTTTTAGCCTGGGAGTAATTGCAACTCATTCCAGGGCTACTATAGAAGTTGTAGTTAAGTACTGCTGATCCTTAAGCTTTTCTCACCTCGTTGGTTATTTAACGCAAATTAAAATAATTTGTGGTTCCGTTTCTGTACACAGAAATGCAAAGACGATAAATTCATTTTTGCATACCTAGGAACAAGTTATGAAAGGCGCAGTCGAGTCCTTTCAGTTGAACAGACATTGCCAAACGCGTTGTGGGGGCCTTTATTCAAAAGAAATTAAACCATTTAGGAAAGGACATATGTCTAACGAAGCCGAAACTGAATCAATGTCCACGTAATTTAAGGGAGCCATTCTTTTTCTTGCAGCATGCTGCCGTATTGTGACTTTGAGAGGGCTAATAAAATCGTATGAAACATGTATACATATATGAATTCAGAAGCGAAATTGAAACTGTATTGCTTCTAGGTTAAATTATGTCGTATATGCCCGAGTTCATCCTATTTTGGCTGACATAATCTAGTCCGATTATCACCAATTTCAAAAGGTATCCCCCTTGAGACCAAAAAAAAAAAAAAAGAAACGAAAAACTATTCAAATGTTCTTCTTTACTTTGCGGCAGTATACATGGGCATGGCAGGCATAAATCTGCACCGAATGTGATTTTATAGAGTACACCAAAACGAGATTAGTGTCTGTCCCACTTTTTTAGATTGTTTCAAATAGATGCATAAAGACATAATGTAATGTACAACCGCGTGGTTCAATTTGATATTAAACACATTTTTGTAAAACGTCAACGCCTACGGTGGAAACACTTACTTCGCGTTTCCTACTGTCGCCACATTTTTCTGAATGTCTTTGCGCATTTGTTTGTAACATGTAGGATGAAACGAGATGATCTCCATGGAATCACATCCTGAGTAGATTCATGCATGTCCGTCCGTCAATGTATGCTTATTAACAAGTTACATTTACTGTCAGATTGAGAAGAAAATTTCTCCATTTCATTTGTTGAGTCCAAGTCCTTATTGACATTGATGATAATCGAATCGGAGATTCAGTAGTTCCCATATATATTCGGTTGATTTAAATGTTTTTGTGTTACAAATGTGTAATATTAATTCAAATAGTAAAAATAGTTATAGTTCCCATATATCTTCATCCGATTTCACCTGTGTAAAAAAATAAATAGTAGAAAAGAAAAAAAAATAAAATTTCAGGACACAAATCAAAAACTTTATTCACCAGGAACTTTCGACCACACAAAATTCGGACAATTTCAGCGAGTTTATTTCATGTCTGAGGTATATACCTTTTCCTTCCCACTTTAAATTCAAATTTCCAACAAATTGATGGACCTTTGATCGGTATCCTGTACACAGTTTTAGTCTGCAGAAAAATAACATTTTTCGAAGAATTCGCCATTTCTGAAATATACGTATGAAGTTTGTCTGACTAACACCAAAGGAAGTTTTTGTCAAACGGTCTGGTACATTAATTCGTCTTAATTCCAGGAGCTGCGATGCAGAGTCTTCATCATTACGTTTCCTTCTTTGTCTGGAATGCTGTTTGCATGCCCTCTAATCCGTCCCTGAACTCTCTTATCGCCGTGTTCTTTATTATTTATTTCCATGTTATGAGGAAATGTTTTAATTTCTTGCTGACCGCTGTACATGCTATCTGATCTGGAAAAGGGTGCCCGAATAATGGCATGCTTATGGGGATCATCGTGCTGATGATGACGATGATCTGCATTGCGGTTGTCGTCGTAAGTCGTTACGAATCAGCTAACATCACGCATTCCTCATAACGGACAAGCGTACTTGTTTTATTGACCTCCGAGTTAACACGAATAATGTTTAGGGAGATAGCAACAACAACAGATCGAAGCCTTGTGGTTTTTGCGAGAGGTTATTAATTGAATCGTAATGCCGCTTCCATTTATTTGTGGCACTAAACATGCTAATGTTCATCGCAATTTGAGTGTTGCAGAGGCGAAAGAGGACTATGATGACTTACCAACAAAGTGAATATCGGCCTGTGGGGCAGCAGTACGATGGCGCAGAAGCAAGCCAATAGGATTATGACAGGTGGCAACACTTGTCCCAACATTCACAAGATGTATTGTGATCCTCAGTCATGCCATCGACCCAACTGCGGCCACTCAGTACTGGCGGTGGTTACAAACCGTAATTACGACAATAATACGTTGAATTCGTTGAACGTGTACGTGTAGCCATTATTGCCTCTAAGAGTGAGTGAGTGAGTGTCGAAAAGAGGCACAGATTAACCGGCTTTCAATCAATGTTCTTGTGTGTGTCGAAGATTCCCAGGATCGTATGTACGGCCACTCCGCATTATGTAAGTGTCATATTGTTCGCAAATTTGCATTTTCATTGAACATACATTGAACGGTCATCTGTACATAATCGAGTTGATCACAAAAGACTACTTTGATTATCTAACAGGCACGACAATATCATCTCGTACGATACGGTTTTGGTAGGCATCTCTGCTTCCGAATTCGGTAATAGGGTTTAGAGGCTTACATCTGAATAAAATTGTTGTAATCTGTCCATATTTTGTTACTTGAAGTTAATCACTTTTTATCACCCAAAAGTGATACTTTCAACATCGTAGCACATGTCACCGTACCACCGCAAAATTTGGATTTTTTGAAGTTTTAAAAATATTTCACATTCGTTTGGTATTTGGGATTGTTACAAGGACAACAAACATTATTTGAAACGAGCACATTCGGTCATATTTTAAATCCTTTGATTTTCAGATTTTATTTATTTATTAAAACTTAGGGTTCATATTAATATTCAGAAGCTAAGGTAATTTCAAATAGGCATATACATCTCTGCATTTTCTGTAACATCAGTACGTAATATTCGATATAGTGTACATAAACATTCAACTTTCCCACCATGGTAAATTTTGGTACGCCCGTATTACTCAAATGCCGCAGGTCCATATTTTAGAGTACACCAACCAAAAAGTTGTAAATATTGATACTTTTTGTAAATTCACCCAAAAGTAATAGTTTCCAATTCCAAACATTCACATTTTTTATACCCTCCACCATTCTATGAAGGGTATATTAACTTTGACATTCCGCTTGTAACTCCTCGAAATACCCATGATAGATCCTACAAAGTATATATATCCTGTATCAGCGTAAAATTCTAAGTCGATTTAGCTATATCCGTTCGTCTGTCTGTCTTTTCTAATCACGTTATCTTTCGAATGAATTGAGATGAAAGGCTAAACTATTTCGTATAGCCACCATACAACGGTACCTGCCGATATTCGGTATTTCAATTTGCGTATTTAAAGTTCGTAATTGGTACTACCATGGTACAATAAAGAGAATGAGCTAGAATCCATAATGACCTACAAATACTAATTTTTTGACAAATCCGTGGAAAAATGGCGGAATGGCGGCTATACGAAAACGTGGACCTATATATACAATGTTTAGCCACCGGAGCTAAAATCCCTTATGACCTACAAATACCAATTTTTAGGCACATCCGTGGAAAAATGTGGCGAAAATCATCAAAATACTGAATATTGGGATGTATCGTTATATGGCGGCTTACCAAAGCGTGGACAATGGACACAATACAATTTTTTTTATGCGAAATTCCTCCCTGCAAGCCAAGTGTCCTTTTTCACAATTTTTGTTTTGATTAGTTTTGAAATTGTTGACTTATTCAATGAATATTTTTTACAAATATCTTTCTGTTTAGGCCTGCTTTAAAATCATTAATTATTTTCATTATTAATTCTTCAAAAAACTTAAATTTCGCCAATTTTTTAATTAAATTGCATGTAACATTACTAATGTTCTTAGATTTCAGACTTAGACTCAAAATTATTATATAATTAACAAGTAAGCAAAGGCTACAGTCGAGCGGGGCCGACCGTTGAATACCCTACAACACTATAATAAACCATACAGTTCATACAGGCGAAATACTCGACAGATTTCCACAAGATATTGTGACAAATAATAAAAGAAAACCATCAGGTTTCGTTCTCTAATTTTCGAATAATAACAACTTAAACTAATTTGCTCATTTCCAATTTATTGGTAGATGTTGCACGTAACTAGTCTTCCTAGATCTGGAACCAATATTTCCCAAAGACCTATAATCTCTCAGAAGTGGCAAAAGATTAACATTTATTATTGGTTTTTGACTGAAACGCATCTATATGAGATACAGACATTTGACTATATTCTTCAACGAAATCAGCGTTAACGAAATAGTCAGAAGTGCGTCTTTCCTGTATTTGTGAATTCTCCAAAAAGTCACTGAAATGGACATTTTCGTATTTTGTCTACAAAAGTTGGCAAACTCCTTCACACATTGAATATTTTTGGATGGCCATCCAAAACTGCTTGGCTTTTGCAATGTGCGGTAACCCCCATTCAAATGTGCGTGAGGATCGGGCGATAATTACGACCTGCTGACAATTTTGCAGTCTTTTGGTCCATTTCAACCCCTAAATATATGGCGATCATCTCCAAAAAGAGTAGACTTCTATTCGGACCCTCATCTTATCCCCATGCAAAATTTCGGAAGGATCGGGCCATAAATGAGATCTGTATATGATATCCTGATATCCTAACTACTTAGTTTTGTTAGCTGTAGAAATATTACCAAATGTTTAATTCAAAATGAAAATATGCCAAAAATATGACAAAATTGAAAAAAATATGAGAAAATTTTACAAAATCAATATTTTCATCTTTAGAGAGACATTTTTATGTGATTTTTTAGACGTTTTTTCTTTCCTGCCAAGAGGCCATTCTGAATTAATGAGAACTGTCAAAATCAGTTCAGCCGTTCTCGACATATAAGAGATCTTTCAAGCATATCTCCTTTGATAGACATATATATCGCACATATTTTGCTATATATCCGATTTGTTGGATAATAACATAAATGTAAAGGTCAGAAGTAACCTTGTGATGGTTGTGTGATTTCGCAGGGATTTAAAATATTCACGGTTTAATAAAAAAATTTTGAATTTTTTCAACACAAAAGATATGGTATATTTTCCCCCCGCCTTAAACTCTGTCTACATGCGAAATTTGGTCTATAATTGCGACCTGTATAGCTGCTGCAAAATCCGAAATTTTTTCAGTATTTGGTCCATTTCAACCCCTAAACATTTGGCGATCATCTCCAAAAGCAATAAGGTTCTATTCTGGTCCAACCCCCACCTACATTCTAAATTTCGTGAAGATCGGGCCATAATTGCGACCTGTAGAGTGATTACAAATTAACATGGACAGACGGACGGACGGACATACATAGCTAGATCGACTCAGCTCGGCGAGCTAGGAAGATCCATATATACTTTCCTATGTGGGGAACCAATATTTCGAGGTGTTACATAATATTTGGCCCAATCAAACTTATAATACCCCCAACACATAGTGTTGTAGGGTATAATAAAAATGTTGGCATTTTTCACTCTACCAAAAACAATAACAATGTTGATTTATAAAAATACATGTTTTTTAAAAAGAGTTTCCAATCTCATGTCGTATATAAATACTTGTATACTATCTTTTAAGGTACCAGCAAATGTAGTTGACAAGTGGAACAGGCAACAGGTATTTAAAATGAAGCGACATTTCTCATATGATGGCTGGGTAACCATTATGAAAATGCTGTGAGCAAATGCCAGGACATGGTATTGGCGAGTGTGAGTGTCAAACTGTTATAATTGGATATATTACTGACAATAGTGCTGCACCTTCAGCCTCAAATACATCGAGAGTCTTAGAGTGTCATGATTTTGAGGTTTACCTATACCGTCTTGTGACCAGTCGATGATAATTGCTATGCTGTTGTGAGGAAACAATAAACAGTGAAAACTGTTAATGACGTGTTACCGAAACCCCACCAGCTCTGGAGATTTAATTTCCATTTGAAAAGGAAATCAATGCCGATATAAGTGCTGCAGTTGTTTTTCAATCATGAATTGGCAAATATGAAGTCGATTTATGTCTGATTTTAATGGCCAAATATATATGTTGTCATTTAAATGTATTTAACACGATTCGTTTTGCTTTTGCTTAGAAGGAATTAATGGCGAATTATTACAATCGCATAACAATAAACACAACGTGGCAATATTATAATTGTGAAATTGAAACTGGATGAGGAGGAGGAGGAGGGGGAGAGAGGAAGCCCTGTTACTGGTGACACTAAACGAAAGTTGTTAACTGTTCGCAACATGCAAATCTCCCATTAGTTTGAGGAATAGCACACCATTATTGTGAACATGAGAGGAAGAAGACGAAGAAGAAAGGGTAAGGACACACGCACACTCTGAAAATGAACTGTGTCGCACATGTAGAACGCGTTTAGATATATGCGCTAACTCTTTGTACTGTAGTACAGGTGACTGAAAGCGGGTATTTCTCAATTGAAAATTCCTTGTCATTTCATCCCAAGCCCAAATGAGTTCCGTGGCATTCCACTGTTCCTTTGAATATAGTCCCGCTGTGAGTTGTAAACAAATAAACACACTTAACCCTTTTCCCCAAAAACAAGCCTCATATTCGTTTTGAAAGGAAAAACACATATCAAACTCGTGTATACCGTTACCCCTTCTCAACCCTTTTATTAGTTCCCCAACAGAAGTTACACTGAAAGCTTAATAAAACGCATGGAATGTGTTTCTATTTCCGTTTTTCCACAAACATTGTTCGGAGTGAAGAAATGTGCGTCTGCATCACCTGTAAATCGTTTTCGGACACGCATTTTAGTAAAGGTCCTTGCCGTGGTTAGTTGAGAAAGTACACATAGATGGAAATACCTGCAAGTGAACCCAATCTGCAAAAGACTAGACTATCCAACTAGAATTTACTAGAAAAAATTAAAGATGTATTGGACGTTATGCAGACTAATTGTCTAGAAATCTTATCGGTGAGAGGATGAAGTTATTCTCCAAAAATCCTTTTTTAGTTCTGTATATGAATTGTATGACCACCATTAGAAGGATTTTTGGTTCAGCTTACGACTTATTTGATATTGTGATTTCACCAAACCTTTATGGTCTATGCTAATTAGAAAGAGATAGGAATCAAATGAACTCACGTCTATTTATGATCGGTATGTGCGATCGGATGGTGCGATCCGATGCAATTCTTATGTTGCTCAATACCACTGATAACAAACATGAAAATTCATGAACTTGTAACAAACTCGGAAAGTTACCAGCGGGAATAGAAAATGAACATTCTTACTTTCGACAGGTTCTAATTAATAGTTTTGCTCATTTTCGTAAATAACCTGAGTCTGAACGAATTCCTTAAATAGTTTTCAATGCATAAGTATATCTATATTAGACTTAACTAAGTCTACTTCGAGAGTTTTTATGGGCACTAGGAATACGTTCAGCAATACTGACGGATGATTGTATGTGGCTAACAAAATAGATTAGGTTGAAACGAGGGGTGAAACAATCACTACATATCATGGTGGACATACACTAAAGCCAGTATAGGCCTGTTGTGCACTCTAGACTTAAAGGTTGTTGAAAGAAGACCGGCAGTTTACAGTCTATTATATTTGAAACTGATCTGCCTTAATAAAATTCTTTGACTGTTTTATTTCATTTACCATGATCTGATTAAGGTCTGGTATGGAGTCGTTCGTCTCTCTTACCTAATAATAAAAGATTCTTCGTTTTTATCTCATTGGGGTCCCCCAATGTTGAATCAGTTTATATATTCCAATACAATTTCTGAATTTACTGATTTATGGAGGTTATAGATATATAGCGAACTTACTGTCCGTTAAAAATTTGTGGTCCAATTAAAATTTATGTTGATCACGAATATATATACAAACGGAATGATGGATGACAAATTTAAAATACCCTTCTTTTCATGGGGCAGAATATAAAAACAGCAGATTTTTTTAAGAATTCCTGGGCAAACTCATTTCGATAGTAACTTCTCAAAATAATCACGTTCGACCTAACAAAGAATAAATCGTTGATCAGCAAAATATTTAAAGTCAATTAAGCGATGTACGGCTGTCTGTCGGCCTGTTTTTATTACGCTATCTTTCGAACGAATCGGAATAAAAGGCTGACATTTTGCTCATATGTATATTACGTCAGTAGGCAAGTTCGGTAATGAAAATAACTCTCAAATGGATCCTTAAAATTTCACGTTTTTCACATAGTCCCATATAACATTACCATCCTCTTTATGCTATTTTCAGGAACATTTGTAGTTGTTTGTCCATTTCATCCCCTTAATATATTGCGGATATCTTTGAAAACAATAGGCCTAGCCCTTCTGAGCCTAACCCTACCCTTGTAAAAATGTTCGTTAGGATCGAACGATAATTGCAATCTGTATATAATAACCCCAACCTGTGTTGTAAGGTGAAAAAATATTACAAAGTATACACTTCAATATTTTTAGTCAAATTGAAAAAATCGCATGCGATAAAAATATGAAAAAATTAAAAAATGTCACAAAATACTACAAAATCAATATTAACATCATTATTGGCATCTTTTTATGCGAATTTTTTAGATTTTATATTTTTATGCCAAGAGGGCATTTTTAGCTGACAAAATTGTGAAAATCGGTCTAGCTATTCTTGAGATATAAGCATTCTAGCTATCCCCTCCCTTTGTATATAAATATTGTATATATTTCGCTATATATCCGATATATTTACTATCGGCATCTACGTAATGGTCCGAATTGACCTCTTCGGCAATTTGCGATTTCGTCGGGACTAAAAATATTCGCGGTTTAATGGGAATTTTGAATTTATTTAACAAAAATGTTATGGTCTATTTCACCCACTAAATATTACCCGATGACCATCAAAATCGGAAGGCTTTTGCCCAGCCCTTAGCTTTAGCCCCATGGTAACTTCCGCTTCGATTGGTCTATATTTGCGACCTGTAGAGCAACTGCAAAATCAGGACATTTTTAAGTTTTTGGTCCATTTCAACCCCTTAATATTATGCGATCCTCTCCAAATGCAATAGGCTTCTATTCTGACCATATCCACACCAACATTTTCAATTTCGCGAAAATCGGGCCACAACTGCAACCTGTAGAGTGATTACAAATTAACATGGACAGACAGACAGACGGACGGACGGACATACATAGCTAGATCGACTCAGCTCGGCGAGATAGGAAGATCCATATATACTTTCCTATGTGACAAAACAATATTCCGAGGTGTTACATAATTTTTGGCCCAATCAAACTTATAATAGTGTTGTAGGGTATACAAATCTCCGCCAGACACAAATTATTATAAATCAATGATGACATTCCATTCTTGAGATATAAGCATTCTAGCTATTATCCCCTTCCTTTGTATATAAATATTGTATATATTTCGCTATATATCCGATATACTTACTATCGGCATCTACGTAATGGTCCGAATTGACCTCTTCGGCAATTTGCGATTTCGTCGGGACTAAAAATATTCGCGGTTTAATGGGAATTTTGAATTTATTTAACAAAAATGTTATGGTCTATTTCAGTCACTAAATATTACCCGATGACCATCAAAATCGGAAGGCTTTTGCCCAGCCCTTAGCTTTAGCCCCATGGTAACTTCCGCTTCGATTGGTCTATATTTGCGACCTGTAGAGCAACTGCAAAATCAGGACATTTTAAAGTTTTTGGTCCATTTCAACCCCTAAATATTATGCGATCCTCTCCAAATGCAATAGGCTTCTATTCTGACCATATTCACACCAACATTTTCAATTTCGCGAAAATCGGGCCACAACTACAACCTGTAGAGTGATTACAAATTAAGATGGACGACAGACAGACGGACGGACATACATAGCTAGATCGACTCAGCTCGGCGATATAGGAAGATCCATATATACTTTCCTATGTGACAAAACAATATTCCGAGGTGTTACATAATTTTTGGCCCAATCAAACTTATAATAGTGTTGTAGGGTATAAAAATCTCCAGACACAAATTATTATAAATCAATGATGACATTCCATGTGATACGAATCGATGCCGAAATAGCCGTCAATCGGCTATATCACTTCCTCATAACAGATCATGGTAATGAAAATAACTCTCACTTTTTGGGGGTTCAAAAGAGTCAAAATGTGCATTCTTCTTAATCCCGATTTCCAACACATCCCAACAATATTGAATTGTCACGTGCTGCTGTCAAGTGGTGTATCTCGCAACGTAGAGGAATTCAACCACCCCTCTCAAATAATTTTCATAGATTGAATAAATGGTTCATTAGCTTTCCACAATTTCATTTGGATTTCAAGCGCTAATCATGACTGTCGAGATTTTTGTTTGAGGCAACATTGCTAAGTCATGAATTTTATACCTGTCACCCCTATTGTTGAATTCGTCGAGATCTTTAACACTTCTCCCATGGTCTCTACTCCACAGCAAATATCGAAGTCGATATTTCAGTCTGCCATGCCAACAATAGCTCCCTTTTGAAAAATAAACATGTTGTTTCTGAACAAGACAAATTAATAGACTCTTGTCATTTCGCCACAAAGTTATCAATTGAGAGACACGAGAGAAGAGACACACCCTCTCTAACGCGGAGTACTTACAATAGTGCTGCGTCATTGGGCATTTTATAAATGCATAAAAATGTGGGACACAACCCCAATGTTTTGCACTATTCAGACCAAAGTGGAAAAGTAAAGGTTTTTACAATATCAATTAGTTATTTTTCCATTAATTAATTTTTAGAAAATTACAAAAATTTCTGTAGTTTTGGTAAAAATTGACATTTAAAAAAGTATTTTTTCATTCTCTCTCTCTCTTCCCCCCCTAAAGGATGTTTTGATTTCACGATTAAAGTTGGCTAGTATTCTTTGCCTGGATTGCATGATAAACATATTCCTCCCGTATAAACAAATAATAAATGAGGAATTTCCCAAACAAATGGCTTTAAATAATTTCAATATTTTGTGGGAATACGAACCAATTGGAATATTTGTGGACTAGGAGTTAAATGTTCCTTTGCAAGTTTGTAATTATATAAAAGCTATTGCTTCATTTGGCATTTGACATTTTGGGTGGTCCAATATTTCTCACAGCTCAGCAGGTGACTTATGCAGAAATGGTAACTGGACGTAAATCCATCAATCGGGCGCCTATTATTCGTGGCTGCAGACAATGGATTGACGCAACAACAAACAACACATCATCAACACTGGACTCATCAGCCACCACATCACAATACTCCTACCAGCTATCATGAGATATCGACACACCACCCAGCCAGTGTAACAAAAGAAATAGTCAATTGGGCCTGTAACCCGTCGCCGATTAATCCATGCCCAATTCCAAGGAACCACTAGAGACAATAAACAAAATAAAAATCAGTGGACGACGTGTGCAATTAGTAAGGCTGGTTTCTGCTGTGTGCATGTTAGACCATGCAAGTTCAGTTGAGTTATGTATCTTAAGGAACATGGTTATTAATGCTTCTGGCTGGAGCTAATGATGTTGTTGGTTCTGGTGTCGGCTATGCCGCTGTTATTGCCAATGTTGATGGTGATGGACAACACCGCCACCAAACAGCATGTTGGGCATTGTTTGGTGGCGTTGTCGTTTCTCCAAAATTACAAGTGGATTGATTCTAACTGGGAGAGGTTGTTATAAGCCGATACAGCATCAGTTAGATCAGTCGACGTTGTCGTAAGTGACGCCATGGCCAGTTTACTGCTTGTCTTGAAATCATTAATCAAAAGACGTATTGTTGTCGAAAAGATACTTTCTTTTTCAATTCATGCTATCGTCCATAAAGACTTCGATTTGGGAGTGAGGAGATGGCCGGTTTGTGGTTAATATATAACATATAATTTCACACGCTAAAAAAATTGTGAAAAAAATCCCAAATGCTCTTAAACATCTTCAAAAAATTTTTCACACAACAAGTGATCTATGGCGGTTTACAGCCAGGAAACCTTCACAAATCGGATCAGATATATAGTCGTACAAGTTAGTTCGCACAATTTTTTTAGTTTTCTATTCAGTCACTCGAGGAGTAAGCTATTAATAATGCATGAACATGCCTTCTTAAGTTTAGTTTTAATAATAACCTAGTCGTAGCAAATGTTCGTTGTGCACCCTCGCAAGGTTTTTCTTCATGGTCCTGTATATACCCTGCCTGAGTGACATGGTTTTATCGGTTTTGCGACAGATGTATACCCTCAGCTAATGTTCGTTAATATATATATTGACTTGCGTTATGAAACTGTTGACCCCTTATGGGGAAAGTTGCGAATGAGTGGGCTAACATACTCCGTTTCGTATTTGAGCTAAGACTGATATAAATATTACAACATGCTAGATTTGACCTACATCGACAATTTCCTTTACTTTATGTCAGATATGCAATATTTTTTGGGGAGGTACTTTATGGAGTGGACCGATATTGGATTTGCAAAGTTTGCACAAAATCGTATGATCCTTTTTTGTTCTGTAAGGTATAGATTTTGAGCACCAGCTAGACAGACACCCTAGAACGACTCCAAATGTTCTAAAGCGGGTTTGGTCCCAAGG
This sequence comes from Musca domestica, assembly GCF_030504385.1. NCBI lineage: Eukaryota > Metazoa > Arthropoda > Insecta > Diptera > Muscidae > Musca > Musca domestica. The sequence continues at coordinate 470,212 of NW_026712358.1, forward strand.
GATCTAGGATATAAAACCGTTATTTCGATGAGGTACTACTTGAACGTATCAAATAATACGTGTAAAAACTTCTTTATAATACTAACTTCCCACCAAACTGAAATTTGAATTGGCAAAACTCTCACAATTTTTCTTAAAATTTAAAATGAAGGTAAATATTGTCTACTTGTTGAAACAAAGTTTAAAAATTTCACCTCTCGCAAACTTTCAAAGTGTGATTAATTCTATATCTCATATCAAACATAAAAATATATTTGGAATAAGATTCAATAACACAATTTATGAATGAAATATCCTTTACACCAAAAAAAGGGATCTAAAATATTTTTCCTTACATCCAAATAATGAATACTGTTCCAAATCTCGTGATCTCTCACAATTTTTCTTAAAATTTAAAATGAAGGTAAATATTGTCTACTTGTTGAAACAAAGTTTAAAAATTTCACCTCTCGCAAACTTTCAAAGTGTGATTAATTCTATATCTCATATCAAACATAAAAATATATTTGGAATAAGATTCAATAACACAATTTATGAATGAAATATCCTTTACACCAAAAAAAGGGATCTAAAATATTTTTCCTTACATCCAAATAATGAATACTGTTCCAAATCTCGTGAGCAGTATCCAATTTTGAGGCCAAAATTATTTTCTTAACCCAAAAACAAATATCGTTGATGGGCTCGCAATGTTTTTTGATGGGATTATAAAAGAATATTTCCAATACGCTTTTATCTTCAAGAATCGACTAGTTTTTCCATGTCAAGCACTTTTTACTTTATAAATTGGAAACGTTTTAGAAATTTGTTCGTACTCGGAAACACACATATCATTTTACGTCGATATTAGGTATTTCCGATACCTCTTCTAGTAAAAATTACTCAGTAAAGTTTAGTGAAAGACTTTTCTCTTTCGCGTCCAAATATTGCAATAAGTTATCCAACAACATTCAGTACAATCTAGCAAGAAAACAGCTGTTTCGAACCATGAATATGTTACTCTTTTGAATTGTTGAGAAAATGGCATCAGAATTGCAATTTTTGTAGTAAAAAAAAATATATTTTATAGTATAATACAGTGTTGAATGCTTATTATCTGAAAATAATTAAAATATATTTTACAGAGTATTGAATTTTGCTCTCGTTACTCCCTCTCATTTGCCCGAGTTTTCAGTTAGCGAACTACATTTTGTAAAAAATATTAGAAAATATTGGGATATCGTGCTACAATGTTACAGTGTTACCGTATTCCGTATAAAATATGTGACGTGAACTCTTAAATATCACGCCCGCTTCCGTTAAAATTCCATTTTATTTATTGGGAAGTGAAACGTTCCGTTTCCGTAAAACCAAATTCGTGTTGCTCTGTCGCAACGTGTGATGTGGTTTCTTAATATATCTGCTACACATCATTCCCAATGAAGATCATCGCCATCCTCATCACAACTAGAATCGAGCGGAAAATTCGCCGCCACCACACCATAACACCAATGGGAAGCATTTAACGTCACATTTTGTTGACGTTCTTCTTTTGATGTGGTCTCGTAAACTGTAGCAGTTTTTGTTTCATACCGAAATAGCCGTTTAAAGAGCACAATGTTTTTAATGGCCTTTGTCTAAACAACACTCACAACTTTTGCTGCCTGACGTTCGTCGGCCACCCTTTGGAGTCCTCCGCCTGGGGTAGAGTTACCGTTCGACAGAATTTGTGCGCCACACAGTCTAAGAAATCGGTCTCGTCGAACTTTACAACTCATATGTTTGTTTTATAAAAAATAACGACACTTTTATGAACTCTCACATCGCCGAGAAATCAGACGATCTGTCGGCATTTTCGTTGTTTATGTTTTTATGGAGATGGTGAAATCCTGTTAAACGCTTCAAATGCTTATTTGGCTATGTGTAACTGTATGTATGGGACTTGTGTATTTTATTGGTAATAAAAGTCAATAATTATTTGGGATAGTAATATTCAATTTTTTGGTTGATTAGTATTTGCTTGTTTCTGTTATAGCGAAGAACAGGATATGTAGAACGGCCATTTAAATGAAATGGCGTGACATCAAAACAATCTCAAAATCACTAACCATTGTGGACACAAGTCATGTGTGTTATTCATGTCGAACTGAATGGTAGTTCTATATGAATTATAGTGGATTATATAAGTAAATGTGTGGTCAAATAATTTAACAAGAAACTCATTAAAACGAATTCTATTGAAGACTACTTTCAAGTACTGATGGACCTTTATATTGGAGCAATACACAAAAGTCTATTGAAATCAAGCTCAGAGCACAATGGAATGAATATCAAAATTGCACCAACTCTATGACATCTTAAATACGCAGTTGGACTGACGGGCGGATTTAACCTATTGATCAGTTAGATACGAACACTTAGTATACAATTAGTTCTTAATCCCGAATTCGACAATTGTTTTTTATTTGGATCTTGGCATTAACAACTATAAACAGCTATAGCAGCTACATTTTAGTCGAAACACCCTTGGGCTATCTTATCGAACTTATAATGACTTCATTAGAGAAATAATTTTCAGGGATAACCCGCAATGGCTCTGAGACCTTGAGGGTCTTCATTCAAGGCGTGATTCGATAATGACTGATAAAAAATGTCGCCTTGTAGGTGAATAGAGCTACAACAATACAATACACTCTTAAATCCTAATCTGTGTGTGCGCGTATGTGACCTTCATTGAAAAGGTGCACTAGCTATTAACTGCGTGTGGCACTTTATGACGTGTCAACTTATGATTTTATGGCAGGTTTTGTTAATCCTCCTTTACTACCCGTCCTGGAATGGAATGGTAACCTTCAGTGAAACTAAGACAAGCCTGGATTTTAGTTGAAGTTACGGCAAGTCACCGAACGGAGACCTTGTAAGTGGATGTGAATGCGAATGACACGCGCAATTTCCATAATGAAATCCTGTTGGGAAATTCCATAAAATGCAAGACATTCGATGTCCTTCCCGGCAGTAAACAAATTCGTTGCGCTGCGCTGAGTGCTATAAAATTGGACATCCGTGGGAGTTGTGACAGTGATTGGCGTTTTTTGTTTCTTTTCGCTGTGAAAGCCAAGAGTCATTAATGGCATTGTTTTAGGGTCGAATTGCACTAAAATGCTTCATTTCCCATTTTAAGCTACTTTAGTTAAGGACACGCGACTTGCTATTGATCTCTCAATGTCAAAAATATTGAAATGTCAAGGACATGGGCTTCCATGAATTCTCTTCGCCGATGAACCAATGAAAAAGATGTCATAGACCATTGCGAACCCAGTATGACAGATCAATATTATCAGTAAACAAATCACAATTCCTTTAAGACTGTCATTGTCTCCATCACGATGGGTAGTAATTTATAAAGAAATGCTTTCGCGTATATCCTTGGAAATAGACGTGCGAGAGAAATTACATAGACTTTTAGACTTGAAGTATATGTGGGGAATTTGAACCATGTCTCAAAGAGAGTTTGGGAACGGTTGAAAAACCACTTGCTGGCACCTACAGAGATTTGCTGAACACACTTAATGTAGATAAATGTAAAAATTAGGCTGCCTTCATCCTTGTAGGCCCTCAAATGTTGATATCTAATAACCACAATTCTTTATATATCTTAAATTAATAATGATTGTTTTAAACAGAACTAATAAGTTGTGCAATTTTATTTTATTATTATTTCTTTTTATTCACCAATCATTTACTCAATTGATTTGACAAAAGACATTCCAGTTGAAATTCCTCCAAAATATAATTTCTATATTTAAAATTAGAATAGCGTTCGACGGTGGAAGCACTTCATGGATGTGATTTGGTGCTCTCACACGCATTTCATTTCATTTGATTGCTAACCAAAATTTCATTGGAGAAATATAATAATAATGTATATCAAAGTTCTACAACAACAACTTAGTCATTAAGAGCCTGAAAGGGAACATACGAAAAGCGCCCCCTCCACCGGTTGCAATTTAGTAGGCATTTCACGGCATTCGTTTCGCATAAAGTGCGTTAAAAATGCGTGAATAAATTCAACGCAAAGTGGCTTCATCATTTTCAGTGACTGTTGTTCTCAACAGTGCAATTGCAATGGGAAGTTGTTAACTAGCAATGCCGGGCGAAGGGCCACCGTAATGAATGCTAATGCTTGTGTGCGTGGAAATTAACTTGCAATGGAGTTATTACCGCAATGATTATCACTAATTGGCAGGAAATTCCAACAATTGTCTTTACCACCAATTTTACATACAACAATCACATTTCGTTCAATTTCGAAAGAGTATTCCATTTTGTAATGACATGGAGTAATCAAATATAGGCACGATAAAAGTCAATACATTTATTCCATATTCTAATGGATTTATTGAAAGTGATGTAGCTTTAAAATCAAGCCTGAATAATAGCATGTTTCCATTGGAAACCGAACAACGTTGTTCGCTCTCAGAATTAGGTACACGAATTAACCCGTTCATACGGCACGATTCGTAATTCATAGTAAAATAATTCCTTTTTTCAAAAATTTTGTTTGTTGATTTTAATGGGAATTTATACGAAAATACATGAAATTCTCACTAATATGAATAGAAGAAATTATTGTTTTCCTCCCAAAGATTTATTATATCATTAATTTTACAATTTTCATTCACGATTTCAACTTTTTGTGTAAATGTTGACATTTTGAACACATTTTTGTGTTTTTCCATTTTTAAATTCTGCTGGAGAGACACTTGTCAAACATTTTTTCTGCCGATAGAAACATTTTGAAAATGTTGCCTCTTTTGTTTGCGTTTTCTGTGGAAATTTTAACTCGTGGACAAAATGCGTACCTCGAATGAGAGAGAAAACAAAATTTACTTTCGTTTGAATGTACATACGCCATTCAACATTGTAGTTTTCATTCATAATTTTCAGTCTTCCCGAAAATTTTTAAAATTTCATCAAATTTTTCTATTTTTAATTTTTAAATGTCATAATTTATTTTTTCGATAAATGCTCTCATTTGTTAGGGATGGGACATATTTTTTCGTTGTTCTGAGAGTGATTTGATTTGAACAACGTACAAATATGAGTGTTCGCTCAGGAAATTTTGTGTGAAGAATTAAGTAGTTTTTTCATAGTTAAGGGTCAAACAACGAATAGAGAGCGAATCAAGTGCAGTGGAAACGCCACATAAATAAAGACCGAATTGTCTTGATGTTATCGGACGAAAACATCAATGAATCTATACTTCATTAGGATTCTTCAGCATTTTTATAATTACCCTCATATGTACTTTCTTAAAAAACTATAAGTTATTACAGCGTCAGAATGTGGCGAAAGTGTAAAAAATAAAATAAATAGAAATTCGAGCAATTTATTATTTAAAATTAAATTTTATACAAGCTGCGATACCACCATACATGGTCTGTTCCTGAACTGTAAGAATTTTAAAGTTTTTGCAACCATAACCGATTTTCCGTTAAAATATCGAAAATAAATTGCAAAAATAGAAGATTTGCAGGTTCTGGAACAGAGCATCCTTCTTCATTTAGGTTTCATGTTGATCAGCCCCCCGAAGATAATTTAAAAACTTTATGTTTTTTTTTGGTCCTCCCATAATTGCTTCCATCATTATTGAAAGATTTAGTCCGCCAAGTCCACTCAGACATTGAATAATGGATAGCGAAGTCTAATTTTCTAAGGTCCTGCCTTCCAAGGGATCTCAACTTCAGTTCTAATTGTTACGTATTTAGGAAGTAGATGCTTTATGAATCCATTAAAATCAACAGTAATTGTTATCCCACGCTCAAACATAAATTTGCCACTTTCATTTGAACGGGAAATATATCGGAAGTGGTGTTGGCAAAATGTTTATTACTGTTTATATTTCGGTCGCCATTAAAAAAAAATATCGAATTTCTTCAATGTCGTTATTTTGAGGCTAATTTTTTCCACAAAGTTTGTTTCATATACAAAATCTTCATAAATTCTTGGCATTTTTCCGTTCCATCACCTTTTCCCACGTTTCAAATAGAAAAGCTAATAAAAGTGACAAGTGTCGGGAAGAGGGAAGAAACTCTGAGAACGAACAACATCACCGTTGTAATTTTTGTCGTTTGACACCAACATGTGGAAAGGTTGTCTACCAGCATGAGTCACGTTCGACACTTTTCGAACGACATGTGATAAAATATTGAACACACACTCGCGCCTCACACGGTCTTTGCAAATTGTTGCCAAAGTCAATTGATGAGACAAGTGTCATACCAGCCACCCACCCCGGAACACGTTACGGCCGCTAGCATTGCGAACGAATGTTTGGTGTACATCGAACGATTGCCACATTAACTCACCAACCATAAATGAATTTTTATGTAGTTTTTCATAATTTTCATGGTTAAAATTAGTGCTGCTCTGTTCTGCTTTTCCACATGTTTTCCCACCAGTCTCATTTCACGTGGGTATCTCAGTGGAATACTGACATATGCGTCGAGCACGTATGATGATGACGAAAATGTGGAACCAACCACCCACTTATCCTTCCACGACCCAGGATTCTGCCTAATTTCATACACACGTACACACACACACACACACACACACTTGGGTACATATGTGTTCTAAACACTTTTTTTGTGATGTGAACAAGTGATTTTTGGCTTCTTGCGACGAATTTGCCCTGGTATTTCTATTTGATGATGGTGGATGATGAAGATATTGCATGTACTTCGCTTGTCGTCGTATTCTCACGGCAATCAATGATCTCAAATTGAGTAGATGGAAGGAAGTACACTAAGGCAGCGCATATGAGTGACAAACGGTTTTGAGCTCCCATAAGGAATAGGATGGTTCAAAAATACGCACAGACAAATATGATTCTAATTTTTTGTGAGTGTAAGAAATAAGGTGAGTCTTCCTTTCGATATTAGTTGGAGTAGTTTCTACACTAAATCAGAAGCTATGATCTTGCCAGTATATTTTAAGGATTGATAAGATAAGCCAATGTACTATCTGACAATGACAACATACATATGCCTCTACTTAATTAATTTTCTCCCATCTTTTATACACTTTTACAGTATTTTTGGTATTTTTGTCAATAACTAGAGGTCTTATATGAACCCGGTCAAAAAATAAATACAGCTATTCGAACAATATTTGGCCAATCTAAACCATTTATTGCTTTTAAACTGCCAGCACATTTTGACCAAAAAGAGTTTTCAGCTTTCCATGTTACGTATTATTCTCCAACCTAATCCAGGGGGATTTACGCATCTTTATTAGAGTTTGTATATAAATAACAAACGATTAAATCACCCACACATACACACTCACACACTAGACTGTTGGAGCCACCTCTTTTATGGTACAGAACCAAATGTGCTTCAATAGATAATCTTCAAAATCAGAATTTCCGAGCAAACATGAAGAGTCTAGAGAACAAGCCAGCGAGAGACAACATCGAAGGAAGAGTTTCACCCAAAACACCCGGCCGAGTAGGAAAACCTTATGCTGGGTGTTATCGTTATTTTGGGTAAAACTTCTCAACCGTCACTGAGCTTTTCAAATTCAATTTGAAAGGAATTAAGTAAAAAGAATGCAAGTAAATACGTTGGTGGTAACAAAGGATTTTCTAAATGTACCGACAACACAGACATGGACGGACGGAGGAACGAACAGACCATCGAAATGCCATTGCCCACAGCCTGCCGCTCGGCCAGTTGTAAAATCGATAAAAGCCCTTTGTGTGGAACTCATCGCACGAAGAAATTCTACTGTCTGACTGTCAATAATGTCAAAGGACACCATCTGACTATTAGAGCATTGTAATTGAAACTAAAGGAGGTGATGTGGAAACACACAAGTGTGAGAATGTGTGTTTGTATCGCATTTACCATAATTATAGTTATGGTTGAGGTTGAGGTTGGGCGGCGTTACTCGTTTAAGGGGGTCCAAAAGGATATCGAAATGTTTAAACATGTTTGTGGTTTTCCGCCAGAGCCAACACATTTTGGTGTTTATTTGGGGGCGTATCTGTGGCTGTCCAACCAGCCCCGCCGCCCAACTGCTTGTCCATCTGTCAGTCACTTTTTCCTGGCTGTCAGTCCATCAAAACGTTCCAAGTGATTACATTTCCTCCTCCGCTGTGTGTTCAGCAACGTCTGCGAATAGCCAGTGCAGCTATTGTTATTTTATTCCTGGTGTTAAGATAATTTATTAAGAAGAACATTCCTGCTAACCAAGGAAGTCAAACATTTGTCATGAGTAAATATTTTGATATTTTTCTCTTCCAACAGGACGTATCTACTGATGTTCATTTGATTTGGTAGTGCATAAATGATTAATAACATTCGTATTGCCAGAGTTCCACTCTATGTGTTAACAATATCAGTTTGAGGTATCACAACTAGATATGTATGTAGCATACACTTCGGCATAATCCGATATTAATTTTTGATTTCCTTGTTTAAAACATAATATTATTGAAAGTAAACTCCACCGTTAGGTATTGCAAACCATTGACAGTAAAAGTATCAGTATTCACTAGTCGAACGAGTTCCACTCTAAACTGCAAATACCGGAAAAGGCGGTTGAAGATTAAAGCTTAAGTCGCCAAAACATAATGGCGGTATTATTAAATGGGTCTATACCCAATGGGTCTATACCAAAACCTACATATAAAAACTTCTGCTGCATTTCGTTGAAAAATCTGGCGAAAATCATGAGAATATTGACTTCATTAAATCGACTTAAAACTTTGCGCCAATCAAAAACGTATGTATATCCTTTGTAGGGTCTTTGCGGGGTTCGTCTCGAGGAGTTACAATCGGCCGTAGTAGTTTTTCGGAATAGAATCGCCTTAAGTGTGTGCTTGTGCCAGCCTTCCGTTATTCCGATTGAATGGATCATGTCAACCAACCTCAATTATGAATAAAACTCGAGAAGACGCATGCACCACCAATATGTGTTAGGTGTAGGTAAAATTGGTCGCCTTCAGCTACCTATCTTGATTTTTTTACTGAAAGGGGTTAATGTTAATTTTCCTAAGAAAATATTTCCGACTCTGAGCGGATAGGGCTTTATAATGGATACTGACTCCATATTACGGATCCTCCATTTATTTGGTATTTTAATGATTCTGATTTTTGTGACATTGTTTAATGGAAAGTTCGTATTAGGTGTTGACAATATGAATTATCTCCACTGCACTATATTTTTTTTACGTTTATTTTGGCATAAACTCTAATTTTAAAGCTATTGAATTGAAATTTTGTTTGTATTCATTTTTTATGCCCCCAAGATGACCTACCAATTTTCATATGATTTGGGGCACTACTTCATATAGCTGCTATATAGCCGATCTGGCCGATTTGACCCAACTTTTTTGTTTATGAAGCTATTGAAGTGAAATTTGGTTTGTATACATTTTTTATTCTCCCAAGATGATTTTTGGGAAACATACTGCTCATTCATTACTATAATTATACTTTTGCTAAGCCATTTTGAATGTTTAGTTTTAAATCGCTCTAGTTTACGGTTGCACTTTGGCAAATGCTTTTTTATATAATTAACAAAATTTTTAACTTGTTTTGATATCAAATGCATTCGATCTTCATTTAAACTGATATTATTGATATTCTGTAACACATATTTCACAAGTGCATCTTCTGAGCGATTGTTGCTGCTCCAAATTTCAATAAGCGCTGCATGGGCAAACACATGTTTATCTGCAAAACACGTGTTGGCACAAAATAGAACAAAAAAGGCTAGTTACTCATTAATTAACACACTTTTGTTAATAACTTGGCATTTATACCTTTTTGCAATGCTTTGCCATTCACGAGTTATACTCCACGGAACACAACTACAATTTATAGATTTTATATAAAGTTATACATAAACAAAACATTTCACAGTATTACAACAACAGACAATTATGACAAAAAGGGCATCTCGTCTTAATTTTACATACCTGCACTAACGTTTTCCATAAATATACATTTTAATTTTTTTCAATTTTGTTAAAACACAAGCACTTGAACTTAGCTTATCTTTACCGCTAGTTGTGGCAAAACAAAGTGACTCTCAAACAGCTGACTTTAAAAGCTCGTCAGAAAAAAAGGTTTTTAACCCGCATTGATATTAAATATTTTTTTTTCTAATATGGGTATCTACATTTAGGAAATCAGTTGAATTTCAAAATATGAAACCAAAAAAAATGACTTTATGCCAAAAAATCATACTTTTTACCCACAGTGCACTGTTGAAAATTATCTACACATACCCGTGGTACAATGAAAATAAGGTAGGTTAAGTTTGAAAATTGTCAATTAAACAAACAATTTCGTCGATTTTGAATATATAAATAACAAGTTAAGCCAATGTTGGATTATTTAAATATATTTTGACTTCTGTTAGGGATATTCAAATTGTTGACTCTCTATGGGGTAGGTTCCGAAGGAATGGGCTAATATTGTCCACTTCGTATCGGTCCTAAATACATATTATATAAATATCTCGACGTTATTGGTAACTTCCTTCACTTTACAAGTATATGATATATGTGATAATTTTTAGGAAGGGTTGTGTTAGTTACCAGATATAGTCGACCGAAGTATTCCATTTTCTTACTTCATCTAATACAGTTAAAAATATTGCTATCGCAAAATTAAAAGAAAGTCGAACATTGCCAAAATGTTTGCGTCTCCAAGGCTTTAATACACCCTCCAGAATATTTTCGCGATAATATTCGGCATTTATTCTGGTGGCCAATCAAGCAATTAAACACAATCATTTTGTTTGTATACAAACAGCTGGACAACGAATGTTTTCTCATCGGAGAAACCCAAATTCGGCAGTTCACCACTTACGGCCAAGCGAAGCAACTAAGTCTAAGTCTATTTTCTTACTGTTGTGGAGTAAATTCTTTCACTTTTTGGAATTTCAATGGCTTTATCCCGAGCTCATTTTTCAATATTTGCCGAATGGAATATTGCGATATGTTCAGCTCACGAGCCATTTTCGGCAACTGCGACGCGGGTTTCGCAGTCACCTCTTTACTTTTCGAACCATTTCTGCTGATGTTGCTGTTTTCTTCCGTCCACTTCATTGACGTCAGGCTACGCTACCTGTATCGCGGTAACGAGCAATGGTACGGGACACAAAAGATTTATTCACATTTAAATGCTGGAGTGCTCTAACGATAGCCAGTTGTGGTTTTCGAGCCAAATATAAAGAAATCACACTATCACGCTTGAATCCCATCACGAATAACTTTTTTTATGGAAAATTCTCACCAAAATGCTTTCGTTCGCTTATAAACAATATAATGAGCTGTCACCGGAATGATTTTAACAGCTGTCTGACGAGTGGCTTCGAAATGACAGCAGTCTGAAGTTGGTAGCAGTTTTTTCATATCATGGTGAGTGGACCGGAATGGGTGGACCGAATATTACGATATACCAATTTTCCGAACAGACAGACGGACGGACGAACATCGCTAGATCGACTCCAATTATTCTGAAACGGTTTTGTTCAAAAGAGACCTATGGTTTAAAACCGTTATTTCGACGTTTTGGCCGTAGTAAATGATATATACTTCGCTAGTCGTATGGCTGAGGGCAATATTAAAATCGATTGGTTTCAGGACCCTTCCTTGATTTCATTGCACCATGCACATATTTTCGTTTACCTTTGGTTGAAATTTTAAAGTCGAGGTCAAGCAAACAAATGAGAAGTACAAAATATTTCCGATCGGTTATTCTTCACCAAACACCTCACCAAGTAGCACTAGGGAGCTCAAACTGTCTATTCATCGGATCACGGGGCTAAGTGTAAATTTAACGTTTTTGCTGTGCAATATTGTCAATTAAACGAACTACGCATTTTTGCTGTCATATCTCTTCTGATGACAATCTGAACTATGTAGTCATTCGGGTGATCCTAATTCTTCCACACTTGGCTTAGATATTGTGAAGTCACTCACTTACATCTAGGCACGCACTCGCATTCGATTTTTTGGGTCATTACACATTTCTCTGGTGTTTTTTTTTAATCGACCTAGCCAATGTAATTAGCTTTAATGTAAAACAAATACACACGAGCTGGCCGATAACATCTTGATTACCTATGGACACAATGGAGGAAACACATTAATGCAACTGGACAAGGAGCAAATTGATTAAGGCGGCTGAGCAATTATCCGTCTGAGTTCCGAACAGGAATGATAACGTTTGGTGTTATCTAATTGTCGGCACAATCAACCGCACGCACCCTACAATGCTGTGGAGATCGCAGAGAGATATGCTCCTTGGGCGCTTTGAAGTTCTATTTTCGTGAAGTCATTTGCATGTGACAGCCAGCGCATACTAGTCATTAAATGGTTTCTTCTCTTCCCCTCCCTCCAACAAGGAAAATCATAAAATTTGCTCGTTTTACATCTTTTCTTTGCAAGTAAAAGATTTCCTTTTAATTTGAAAATAAACTGAGTGTCTGTTATACAAAGTAAGGCCGCTAAAAATGTGTGGGGCTGTGCCCATTCATCATTAGTACGTATTCGTACTGAGAATCATGCCTATGGTTAAAGCAGACGCAAGCATGTCAACATAAGGGTAGGGTGTGTGTGTGTGTTCGAGAAAATATCGAATCAATATTCTTTGCCACCTGATAATTTCCGCTGAAAACGTTCCGCTCTGTTGCCCCGTTTCTTGTCATGATTAGACTAATGTGGGAGAGTGTTAAAAATCGCCTCACAACCATTGAAGAAAAATGACACAAAGTTCGAATGTCAAAATTGACAAAATATTTAAATCGCTTCGGGTTTTCGAAAATGAATGTCTTTTAGCTTTTCCACGAATTTGGGGGAGAGTGTGGATGGCACACCAATTAGACACACATATTCAATTTTAAATAAAGATTCATCTGCATCTCGTCGAAGAAATATTCGGTTCATTCTAGTGTGACTTTGCTATTTCGGTTTTAAAATATGTCCTATACCTTCATAATCAGCGCATACCGCTATCTAGCCCAAGGAAGTTTCCCGGCTAATTGCATGTATATAAGAAATTAGTTGATCGTGTGGATCGGGGCAGGAACAAAAGATCAAGATATTAAGGTTACACAGGAATCAAGTCTACGATGTTTGAGCCAAATCGATTCAGACTGTGCTATAGCTTCCATACATTGTTTTGTACGATTTTGAGTTTAGGAATTGCTTTGTCATCGTAGCATTATTTGAGAATTAAATTTTTTTACGAAAGGTCCTATGCAACTTTCAAATACATCCATAAATGTCAGTGGAAACACACACTGAGTTCACATTCAACAGAGATCCAAGGCAGTATATAGTCGGCGACGTCAGACATTCCTTAGTGGTAAATCAATTGTTAATTTCAAGCTTATTATACCCTTCACATTGGAAAGGAGGGTATATTAAATTTGTCATTTCGTTCGTAACACATCTAAATATTCATCATAGACCCTTTTTAGATCAGAGGGGCTCCGCTAATGGGAGCAAAACACCGAGTAAAAAAGTTAAATAAAAGCACAAGAGTTTTTCTAATATTCAATTTAAACTGTTTACTGCTAGCTCGGTTGGTAACGGTATTACTTTTGGCAATTATATGCTTTTCTATGCACAACGATATTGCGGGTATATTCTAAATTAAACAGACCCCTTAAGGTATATATAAAGTCAGGATCACCATAAAATTCTAAGTCGATTCAACGATGTCTGTCTTTCCGTTTGTCTGTTGAAATCACGATACAGCCCACTATATTTGTATGGTGGATGATTGGTATTGAAAATGTGTTATATATCGATCCACGTGTGGATATAGCCCCCATATAACTGTACCCACCGATATTTTCCTATAGCGCACATGTAACAGAACCTTCGGATATTCAGAATTTTTAAGTTTAACCATTTATGTACTATTTTTTTTTTTTAATGTTTAAGTCATGGCACAATAAAAATGTTTAAAAAATAAAGAAAACATGTTGAAATTATTTCAAATTCAGCTGTAAATTGTTCTCGACATTAATGGGGAATACATTTTGTAGTTTTGCTATAAAGCAAAATTGTCCTTCATTTCAATGCTCGATTTTGTGGAATGACCCCAACTTTCCGTTCATGTTTTGTTGCTGTTTTTTTTTTTAATTTCATACGTTTGTGTGAAAAGTTTAAAATAAACAAAGCCAATTGTTGCATACTTTAAAAATCAAATTGACACAATAAGACTTTAGTAGAGAGTTGAGTTTTTGATACATCCCTTAAAGTTAAACTATGCCATAGTTTAAGTTTGAACATTTTGAAGCACGAGTAGGAACCATAAATGAAGTCATGAGCCTCTGAAACCATTTTTTTTTCGGTGATCGGCACTGCTTTTTCAGTATTATGGAAAAAAGTTTGAGAGTGACCAGGAGTGTCCAAGGAAATAAATCGCAACCTCTTGTAACTGTATATTGCAAATAATCCTGTAGAAAAAAGAAAACCTAGAGTTAATTTTTACGGCAGCCTTTGTCTGAAAAATATCGACAGTGCCATTAACCAAAACATTCCATCTATAAAATACTAACACTTGGGTGTAATTTAAGTTTTGAACTGACTTTACTGCAGTAGTATTTACGTCAATTTTTCGTCGACATGCCGACAAATTCGCCTTATAATTATTCCTTGTAAATTCTTGCAAAACATCATATTGTTTTCCTTCATCGTTTACATTTTTCACTACTTTTTTTGGTCCCATATGAATAGGCCAAGTTTCATAGGTTGTACTTCAACTTCTTCAGTAATGATTGCTCAGTGACTTCGGTCTCTCGCACAAAATATTGGAAATGAAAAATAGCGTCACATTTTGTAGTTGTTAAGAAAGCTAAAATTAAGTCGCAGAATATTTAATTAATGCAAGCAAGCTGTCGGTGACACAACTGTTCTACTCGTTCTCAGTGATCGTTTTGAGTGATCGAACAGCATTCATTAACAATTGAGTTGGCGAACACACCTATTGCATTTAGTACAAATTTCATATTAATTATATGAGTGAGTACTATTTTGTTTATCATGGACGAAATTACATAATAAATCTCAGAGTCCTAGCACTATCCATGTACCCACGAGAACATATTTTTTAATTCAGCATTATTCGTCGATAATATTCCAATATTGATGTGTATGGAAAACTTCAAGCAATTCCAGCCGTTTCATCTGGGCTTTGGTTACAAGTCCGAAACATATGGTGATATAATTGACGTCATGTGAGCCATTTTATTAAGCATGCGGAATGCAACTATGCCTCTTGCTCCATTCATTGCCCCTAGTTCGGAAGAGTATGTACTTGGGATAATCTATCAGCACATCGTTAAAATATGGTCAGATGAGGGAATGTAGGGGAGAGCGAGAATGCCGCTGCTCTCATAAGACGACCAGCAAACAATTTCACTTTGTAAATGGCCATAATGAATGAATTCGTTTCCCCAGACAAGAAAAAACAAAGCATTTGTGAGAAGAGTGATTAACTGAAATGAAACGAAGAAACAAAGTGCAGTGAAGAGAGTGTAACAGTGGGTATGAAGTAGAGTGCATTCTGTAGATTTTGTGAACATGTGAACATAGCAGAATGAGCGAACCCCGCTCTGCACTGCACTTTGTGGAGCGCAATGAAATTTAGCATACACACATTTCAGTGCACAGCTGCTTGGGCAGTACGAGTTACATGCATGCCCAACACAAAAGGGACGGAAAATTCGGTGAGGAACTCACACCGAATACACGAATTGAAATTCCAATTCCCATAACGACAAGAGACAAGTGTATCGATTGGTGTCCATCAGCAGCACAGGATATTTAGGATTTAGTGGCTGCAACGAATGGATGTCAGGATGCCAAGTACATTGCACTGAAAACAAAAACCTCGCAGCCATGCGGAATGCCGCCGGCCCATAGCACGGCATTTGTTGGAATTGAAATAAAAAGACATGTTTCCTTGATTTTTATGGTGTCCATTCATGCTGTATTTTTTAATTTGATTTAATATTCATGTATCATTTGTTTTTCTTTTCGGCATATACAGATTTGTTTCATTCGATTTGTTGCTCTTTTGAGCTATAAATATTTAATTAATGGCCTACGAACTAAACTAACACAAAGAACTTAACCTATGTAGATACACTCAATGCGGCAATAATAAGTACGTTCAGTTTATAGCTCCCTCAGTAAACAACAGCCCGATAGAGTTTGGGGCGGGGTGGGCTATAACACACGTCCTGAGCTGCATTTACTTATGCTAAATATGTACAAATTTATTTGTTTTATATGTATTCCTGTGAGAGTTCAAAATAAGGAAGTATTCTAAAATTAGCTATTCGAAAATACAATGAGTGCTCATAGCGTGGGCTTCGTAGGAAATAAATTTACACTGAGTACAGGAGAGTTTCGTCTTAAATAACTTAAGTTAGGGATGAAATGGTTGTCAATTAAACTAGGTGCAGTGGGAGCGGTGGACGAAGCAGTAAAAAGAAAACAAAAATTTACAATTACCATGAACTGTACAAACAAATTTAACAAACATAATAACTCTAGTGAAACGTCGAAACAAAAGTCCTCCTCAGAGAGGCGGGGTTGTTTAGATTCTTAATACTGGTTTTGGCAAGGGTTTCGTAGGGTCCTTAGACCCCAGGCTTACAATGCGACGCCCTTAGTGGTTTGGGGGGCTTCGTGGCTGAGATGGGTGCTGTGGTACTTGGTAGGGACTAAACCTTTGAAATTGTCGGGGCCTCATGTCGGGTGACGGTGAGCCTGAGGAGGTAGATGATGGCGTTGATGCTGTAGGTGGCGGGGGAGGTGTGCGATTTGCGGCAGCAGCTGCAGCTTGTGCTTGGGCCTGGGCAGCGGCTTGTGCATGAGCCTGGGCTTGCGCGACGGCTTGTTGATTGGCAGATGCTAGGAAGCCGGCGGTAAGTTGGGGCCATTGTTGCTGGAACATATGGAAGGCGCCCAAACCGGGCGGAGGTGGTGCCTGTTGAGCGTACATTTGGGGCATCATCAGTTGGGCGTAGGGCGAATTTCCACCGAACATTTGCAGATGCTGGCGTGCCTTTTCGAATATAGCCATTGATGTGGGGTCAGCTCCTTGTTGGGCGGCAAACTGTTGCATCAGAGGATCTGGGAACAGTCGTAGGGGCGACCTCAGCTGTTGTTCCAGCAGCAGGGCTTCCATTGGATCACGATCGAAGTCGGTCAATCTCGACGAATCGCGAAAACCTTTGGCAAAGGGATTCGAATCAATCTTCAGTTTAGTTATCAGTTGATTTTGGTACGCCGTCACTGCTGTAAACACGGTCTCGGGGAAAACATATGTTTTGTGGTCCATTTCTAGCAACTCTTTTGGATTAGTGGGGATGCTTTGTCCGTGGCTCAACCGGACCAAATGTATGCGGGGTTGATAGCGATGCATCGAATTTAAAACAATCTGCAAAAAAAAAAAAAAAAAGAAATTCCATGTTAAAATCGCAATATGGAAAAAAGTAAAAAAAAAAACAAAATGGCCCTTAAGTCTTTCTTTCAAATCCTCTTTTGAGAGAAATACAAATTCCTCTGGCATGGACATGCGCTTTTCGTCGCTTGCCACAAATTGAAAAGTGAAAAAACTGGTGTGGGAAACGAAACAAAATTCATTCACTGAAATGGAAACAAGTCTTGAATCCACCACCAAATTAAGGAACTAGAGGCTCTTCTCATCTAGCTCAGGGTGTGGAGCTAGAGAGGCAAATAATAATGCTTCACACGCACACGTTCACACACACACAATTTGCAATTGAATCAAACATACCACCGGGACACGAATGTAATTTCTTGAAATAACGAATTTAAAAAATGACCACAGATTCTTACCTGTCCATTTTTATCCATTTCATTGTTGGTCAACTTGACCTTCTCAAAGGAAATGACTTGTTTGCGCAGAGCTTCACAGCTGAAAGGGCTGTCAGGGTGGGCGTACAGGCGGGCGGGCGGAGCAGGATCCGCTTTGCCTGCTACCAGCCACGCTGATCTGTGGTATGCATAGCGGTAGCGTTTCGAATCCATTGGGATAATATCGAGCAGAACAGCATAACGGTCGGCCGGTTGTATTTGCCGCAGCGGCCCCGAAAAGCTTACGCGGACAGTAGGAAACATGCGTCTGAAAATAAGAGAATAACATGGCATTGATTAGAACAAATGTCAATGATTGCTGCTACTCAAAACAAATATCATATTCCTATTTTAAATCAATTCAGGCCACCCAATCTGAAGGCACAGTGCAGTGATTTGCAGGTCACCATTTTACACTGGAGTTGGGGATTTATGCCACAAAATCAAACTCAAAGGTGTTGAACGGCCAGTCAGCTATTTAACTTCCCTTCGTCCGGTCGAAAAGTCAATTTGTGTGGCCTCCTGCGAAGGTGACAGATAGTGTGATTGTGCGTGATATTTAAACACATGTTTAGTGTTTAGTTTTAATATTTATGGTGCGTCCAGCTGTGCTGTGAAACGAAGGATTTTCAACGTTTTGTTCCTTGTTGGCAACAAAGGAATTGTGGAATGTTTGTGTGATGACAAGTCAAACGCCTACTTTAATTTTACAGATTTTGAGAAGTAAACTATCCCTGCAAACCATTGTTACCAAGTCTGAGAAGAGAGATTGATGAAATTGTTTAGACATTTGGGAGCCTTCTTACATTGTGCTGGGAAAATAAAAGTCATTTGGTATGGGTCTTTGGGTTCGCTCTAAAGGAGAGGTTGTATTTTGTCACAATTAGAGCAACGACCTCACACATATTCGCAGAAACGATTCAGGGCCGTTTTCCCATTTTCGACTTCGATTTATTTGTATCTCTTATTGGTGTTTAGAAAACACACGGCTGCAAACACCATTTTTATGCGCCTAGTTTCAGAACCCTGGCGGCGACGTTGGCGATATTAAAAAAGGATTAAATGTGTTCCCACATGCAAATGTATCACCCCGAAACGCGTTAATCTACTCACATTACAACGCAATTTGTCACGAAAGTGAGTAGTGGCCAAACGCGCAGACAGAGCGGCCAGTCGGCTTTGCGGGGAGACAGACAAGCAAGAATAAACTCTACTGAAATGGCCATGTAGAATGGGAATGGAAACAAAGTAGCCGACGTACCGCGCCACCATAATGTCGCAATTGCATGATGAACGTAATATTCGTCGTCATTGTTTCGTTGTTATATCCTCTTCGTTTGCGTTGTCAGTTAGTTTGCACTCGCCACATTCACTGATTGGGGGAGCCTTGTTTTTGAATTCAACGGTTTTTGTTTGTCACTCGTTTTGTTTTTGAGGCTTACCTTCCAGTTTTGGTGATAATCATCTCCGTGCCCAGGTCGTGAAAACGGTCCCACAGCTCCTTGGTTTCCAGGTGGCATTGGACTGGTTTCAAGTCATCACAATTGCATGATCCCACGATTTTGGGCGCTTTGGGAGCTGGTTCGGGCGAAGAGCGCTCGCCGTCGATGTCACTGGCCGGCGATTGAGGCGGCGTAGAGCGACCAACACTGGAGGCCGTGCTGGTATTTAGACGGGTTTGAGATACGTTTCCAGTGCTGTTGGTACTACATGTGGAATTGTTCAGACGGCGGGTTTTGGATGGTGGCTCTTCCGAATCACTGCAGTCGACCACATCAACATCGACTTCATCCTCTATGGAAATGGGACCTGCGGGGGCAAAAACAAAACAAAAAACGGAATAAGTTTAAATTTTACAATTCATCATCATCGTCATCATCATCATAATGATAATGATCTCTACACGCCATTAATATTCCATAAATTGTATGTTGGGATTTCATTTTGGTTTCTAATGATCTGCGATTACTCTTTAGCACATCTTGACGGACGGATAGGGCTATTTAAAAAATCAATAAAAACTCGAAGGGGATAATAAAAATGTGAAATTAAAACGTAACTTTGTTTGTTATTCGGTCGGGCCAATGCCTCACAACGTTTCAGTATTAATTAAAATGTTTTATGTGTCTCTTTGGCTAACAAACGCGAACGCTAATAGGCGTTAACTGGTCCGAATTCGAGAGGGTATAGCCAGTTTGTTTAGCGGGCTACACAATTTTCGCCGCCTTAATTAGCGATTTCTCAATACCTTTGGAATACCATTCTATTAATGGATATGTCTTCACCCGATTTTCGAAAAAAAAAGAAGAACCAGCCACAGAGGGCAGCTACATCTGTAAGTTATACGAATGCCCTTTGGAAGATTAATGAATTCAATGTAGAGTCATGGAATGGAGTTATCTGATTTTTTTTGCTTCGGATTTACCGAAATCGAGGATTTGAACTTACTGGCACTTCTAACGGATGACTCCCGACTAGAGGCGTCTTCTCTGGCCATAATCGCTGCAATAGAAAAGTCTGTTGCAGACCCGGCGGCGATCTTGCTGTTTGTTGTTGTAGTTGTGGGATTTGCTGCGGCCGCGACGGGCACGTTGTCGGCTGACATAACGCCTGCTGCTGGATTGCACAGATAGGGATGCGAACCGATCAACATAACGACACTGTTTTATTTTCCTGTCGAGTCGATTGAACTCTTTCTTAATTTGGACTCACTTCACACCTTTTTTGTAGGTAGGTATCTATCACAATATCTTTCTTTCTTTCTTTCTCTACGTGTCAAGCAGATTGCAGGTTGGATTATTTTCTCAACTAAACTGCATTTCTTCTTTGGGGTTTGTTTTGTTTAACCGCCGTTGCCCGCAAGTGTTTTGTAAAATTGTATCACAAATATTCTTTATTTGCCGTTGTTGTATATCCAGCGGCTTGTTAATATTTTTTATTTGGTTGTTGGTTTTGTATTAGTATTTATTTATATGTATTTTGAAACTGGTTTTAATCGTACGTTCTGTATTGAAGCGTTGCTGTGTTTAACGTAAGACAAACGACGACGAACTGAATTGTGTCAGAAACCCGCACCAGCTTAGAAGCCCATACGACAAAGGCAGAAGAGAACCAGTTTGTTTGTTTGTGTTTCTGTTCGAAGAGCGAAGGGAGCGTAATGGACTGCCAACAAAGTTTGTTGTGCGACAAGGACAACTATATGTTGGGTCAAAAAAAAATCGTAAGATGGTCGAAGCATGGTGCGCGAAAGAGAAGGGCTGATGGCAAGTTGGAAATACGAAGGAGTGGCCAATTTATTTGTTTGAAAAACACTCAATTGTTGGCTGCAAATCCAATTGGAATAACGAGTGAGAGGAGGAGGAGGAGTTGTGTGAACTAAAGAGTGGTTCTCAATACAATGGTGTGAGAGCCTTCAATGGCTTGATGTTCTCTGTTCTCAGCTAACTGTTAACCAGTAGAAGATATTATGAGCCTGAGGGTGTGTGTGTGTGTTTGGTTTCAGTCTTTTTAAATCCGTTTACAATTAAAAATGTCGTCACTATTCCTTTCTCGCTCACATCACCATGCCGTCCCTTTTCAATGCGTATGCTGGTGAAGTTTGTGGTAAATATGTTTCGAATTTATATTTTTATTATGTGCAAACGTTTGTTGTGTGGTTTCCTTTTGTCTTCCTCTCTGCCTTCTTGTTTGCCTTTGAAAGGAAGAAGTTTCACTGAAATTCCAACACGTTCCCTCATCTAGTTATCGTCCAAAGGGCAAGGGAACTGACGACACGGCGTTATTCTGTCGACGAGCTCCTTTCCCAATTAGATCATAAGCATTTCTTGTTTTATTGAAATGTTGTGTTGATTTGTTAAATTGTTAAACATGTCTGCCGCCAAACTCTTTTTATTGACACTATTGTGCTTGCCTCTCCACCGTTCCGAAGAAGTAGTAACATTTTTGCGACCCCGTACATCTAGATTCTAAAAATATTTAAATGTTTTTAATTGATGTCCTTGCTTTTTTTTGTAAAGATTTTGAAAAACAAACACTGTCTATTTTGGTAGTTCACAAAATAATGAGGTTAACACTTACCTTTATTAGTTGGTCTACCATGAATGAATCGATTTTCTACTTAGTTTTCCCGTTATTGATGAACTTAAGGAATGCTAAAGAAAAGTACAAATTGTCCGCTATTTTACTTAAATAAATTGAAGAAAAACAAAGGATGTTTTTTTCGCATTCACTTCGTTTCTTATAAAATGTTAGAAATACCTTAGTTTTTGTAAGAAATCGATTGCTATTAATGAACAATAAAAGCAATATTGGTAGGTTTTAAGAACACTTTCAGAATGTAATCTAGATCAAAATATTAAAATGTTCTACCCCGATAAGCATTTTCTCGATTTTTTTAATTGTGTAGAGATTTTCAGAAACAAACTCTGGCTACTTTGGTAATTCACAAAATAGTGAAGATAGCACTCACCCAGTTTAGTTTCTTTACCTTTGTTGTTATTTGGTTTAGTATAAGTATAATTATATATTATTTTATATATACATTTTTTATTATTTTTATATAATATTAATTTGATCAGTCCTCCTGGTATTATTGTCCTAGTCTATCTCTTCGTTATACAAGTTGTCCAGCATATAATGAGGTTCCATTCAAGAGAATTGTAAGGGCTTTTAATAGAATTGTGGGAAACAACAAAATTAACGATAGATGTTTACCATCTTTGAAACTTTGAATCAAATCCTTTTTCAAATACTTCGGAACACTTTCATTGAAATAGAAAACTCAAAGGCATGCCGAATAACTGTTCATTGCAGGCAATTGCTCCGGATTTCTAGACCCTTTATGATTTGTTTGTGAAAATACATGAGCTCGAAGCATGTCAATCACCAGCGATATAAAAGAACAACGACAAATTTGGTAAAATGAGTGAAAGTGTTTATTTAAATATTTTCGAAAATTTGTTTATACAAACAACAAAATAGAGTTCCGCTCTTGCGATAAGATAAGTAGCATGGGACTTAAAAGTGAGCCACTTGACGTTTCTCCACATCGTCCTCGGTGGCTCTTAAAGATGAAAAGCGGCACCTATACAAACAACAAATTGTGAGACAAACTCATAAATAACCACTCCACTTGTGTGCGTGGTCCGCAGAGCGTAATCTATCACACCGAGTGGGAGGGAGGGAGAGCGGAATGCAGGGCACTTATGTTGAGCATGTAGAATTCATATTTATTGGTTGGTCCTTGAGGACTTGTTAGGACACATTATGGTTGACGATTGTTATTCCAATTTCAATATGCTAATGCCGGTGATGTTGGGTATCGTGCGTGGACGAAGTGCAGTGGAAACTACTGATGACTGCGAACACCCACGTCGAGTCCAGGCATTACTTGGAGTGCGCTAAAGTGTCAAAATGACACTTTTTCACATCCTATTAATGCCTTTGTCGTGTAGAAATTCCTTCCCTCTAACAAAACAGAAAGGCGGCAACCTTTTCATGCTCTGTTGAAACAGGGGCAGTATCTAGCTCTTGAGACGAAGATTAAAACAATAAATGCTTAAAAAAGTGTCAAATTACCACAGAGCCAAGTAAACCTATTTCGGGGATGTCATTGCCGTTAAAATGTCTCCACGAAAGATCGAAGGTTGAAGTCGAACTTTGTAATGAGATGATACGTTTGTTAGGGGTTTAAGGGAGGTCGAGGGTTGATGGCTAAGAAAGTTAATCCGGGGATTAAAATTAGCCCGTGTAATGAATTTTGATGGAATGCCATCATAGACACAATTTAATAATTCCTTCCGAGGTTAATTGGAATGACAGAGGTTGTCTTGCAGAAAAGCGAACAAACGTCAGCCAAACGTCTCAGCCTTGTTTTTCGAGTTTTATGGTTGAATTATTCACTTCTTTTCTTATTGTTCGCTTTTAATTTTCCGATTTAATTAAAGGTCAATCAACACCACAGCGGTTTTACCTCAGTTTGATAAGGAGCATTTCATGACATAGGTAAAAATTGCTGTTGATTAAAGTACCAATTGGATGGATGTCTAATTAAAGTTGAAATATGTAACGAGCCAAATTCTCTGTGCCTGCTTGGCCAAAAGAATAGGGCTTAACATAAATAAGATTCGTAAGATCGCAGTACAATTCAACCAATAAATAAATCTTCCAAATTAAACGTTTCCCCCCTTGCACACATCCACATTTTTCCTAAAATTCCTTTTTATTCTCCACAAACAAAAAACAAATATTAGTTCTGTCAATCTTGAAATTGTTCATCTTTGAAAAATTGCACGTTCGACGTATTTCATTAACATTCATATAAATTCACGTGTTCATATTCAGGGGTGAAAAACGTCGAAGGTATACGGCAGGTATTTGGTAGTGGTGTAGGATTATGTGCCTGAAAACTTCAAAATCCCGAAAATTGAAGGGAACTAATCGAATTTGTAATTGACCACTAGGAATCTTATTTATTAATAATATCTGGCCCGGTCCGCGTTGCCGGCCCGTAATTTTAGTCTTTAATGCTTATTATATAACCCACCTTGGAAAGAAGGGTATATTAACTTTTTCATTCCGTTTGTAACATCCCTAAATGTTCGTCATAGACTCCGTCTGTATGTCTGTTTATTTAAATTACGATACAGCCCATATTATTTGACGTAGAGCTTCAAAATTTAGCAGAACAATTTGTACTGTGTATAGGATGGTTGGTATTGAAAATGGTCCACGTTTTGGTATAGTACCCATATAACGGTACCTCTCGAAATTCGTTATTTTGACGATTTTTGTCACATTTCTCATCGGATTTGTCCGCGTTGCCGGCCCGTAGTTTTAGTCTTTAATGCAAATTTAGCATAGCATAATATTTCACAAATCTAGCTCATAAAGGTGAACAAATTTTAATATAAATATTGATTCGACTAAATAGAAATAAATAACTATGGAAGGAGGGCAAAATAATTTCTGAATAGTCAAAGTTAATTACGCTTTTACACCCATTACCATAGCACCTCAAATTGCGCATTAGAGTCCCCAAAAAGTCTATGTTCTTGTTCATAGTAAAATTCAATGACGATTAAACAATACCCGCGTTGTTGTCCGCCAATCGGTAAACATCACTATAGATCGGCGGGCCTGGGGACTATATGGGGACTGTACCAAAATATTTACGTATGTTGACATTTTTCTGTAAGACGGTTCTCTACTCACAAAGTAGCCTAAATACAGCAAATAATGGCCAAATCAGTTGAAAAACGTGGCCAAGACCACGGTCACAGCTGAAATCAGGGATACATTTATATAAGGGTTATACCAAAACGTGGCCCAACCAATATTCTCTTGGGGGTTACAAATTCAATAGAAAACAAAATTTTCTTTTCTGACCACCAATTAGATGTGAAAGTGGACTTGGAGATACTCCATTGTGGGGACTTTATTTAAATAAATTCCTGTGTGGCAATTATCTGTATGATGGTTCCCTACCCCAGGGTAGCATAAATACAATTTTTAGCCAAATCAATTAATGAATATGGTCAAGACCAAAATGGGCCCTACTCTGAAAATTTCAAACTTTATGCGAAGAGGTTTTCTACCTCCTTAGAAACAAATATGCCAAATAATGTCCAAAATATTAAAAAAGTGACCAAGACACCAAAAAAACTTAAATCATACGATGGTTATATAAATATGGAATCGGGTTGTACCCTTATCCGTGAGTTATGATCGATATCATGACCTGCAAAAGCGATTAAAGGTATCTCGAATGTTTGGGAAGAATTTCTGCAAGGATAGAAATTCTTTTCTTACTAAGAGTCCCATTCGCTCTACTATTTTCCACCCTTTATATTTGGTATTTTTCTGATTGTACATTGGACGGATTATTGTGACAGGAAAGAAGTAGTTCCACGCTTTGAAATGAGCCCCATTAGGGTTTTTCGGTAATTTTCGTTTGTTCAAATGTGTTCGCATCTTCCAGCTGAACCACGATGTCGGCCCTGGAGTTGAAAGGTAGATGTCAGTTAACATCGTATTTCCCACTTATTTAATTTTTTTGGTGAAAATTTGTATATAGTGAAAAATTATTCTTTATTTTGTTCACAAAAAATTTACTGAATTCAATTAGATAATACAAATTGAAAAAAAAAGTGACAAAAGAAGAATAACACATTGAAAAAATCTTCAACTTGTTCGCTGATTTTTTACAGAAAATGTTTAAAGATCCTTATATAGTTTGTCAATAGAATGTACTTCTATTTTAAAATTCGATTCCATTAAATTATTTCGACATCATCTATTCCGTTTCGCCACCACATAATTCGGTACTACACTTCCATGTAACTCGCCATCAATTTCATTTCTCAAGAAATCAAGTCAATTAAATAAATTGGTATTAATATTTGAATTCAAAAAAAAAAAAAAAAAAAAAAAAAAATAAAAATAAAAAAACACTACAAATGTACATTAGAAAAAAGTAAGTCAAAATGGAAAAAAATTATGCAAAATAAAACATTACTATTGTACATTTCAAAAGTCAAAATGAAAATGTTAATATAACACATTTTTACGCGATTTTTTTTGGATATTATCCTTTTCGGAGTGGAGACAATTCCGAATTTGTATGAATCGTTAAAATTAGTCCAGCGGTTCTTAAGTTATAAGCGTAGTAACTAACACAACTTTCTTTTATATATATAGATTTCCATTGCAAGTATCAAAATATGGACAGATAAGCATTGGTATATCGGAGGCTAATGTGTGCAATATCATGTTTTTAATATCAATCGAATCTAAGATAAATTAAACTCAATTATATTGTTATGAATAAGTAATCAAAAGGTACTGTACTGTATGCGATCCTGGGTCTGGATACGTGTTCAATTCAAATTTGAAATCAACAAAATTTTCTTACTTATATTTTTCATTTGCCGTATAGAACGTAGCCTCTTTTTACGAAATGTCAGTGGTATACAATAATACCATGTGTTTGCAGATTAAAATATTATACTTTTTTCAACGAACATGTACATTTGTTGGGCTTAATATCGGTCATAGTATTAAGATCTCTCTTAAAATGCAGGTATTAACCCCCTGGAAACCGGAAACACACAAAATAATAAACCAAGGATTGGAAGTCAATTTATTATTAAGCTGCTATCACTTCGCCCTGTAATTTTACAAGTGCGTCAATTTTCTTTGATGTTTTACCCGGGATATTTTGTCGACAGTACCTACGGAGATGGGGTGTACCCATAAAAACACACACATTGTTTTGGTGTAATTACAAAATGAAAGTGAAATTTTTTGCGATTAAGAAGGACTCAGGTGCGAAAGGACTATTTGACCTTCTCACCTGCTGAAGAAAACTAAGTACAAGCCCGCCCTTAGCAGGGTCATAGCTCCAGGTGCCAACAGTGCGTGTGTTTATGTCAACTCCCACCAATAATTTTGACTGTCCTGGTGGTATTTCGGCTACGTGTTGGTGGTAATATTGAAATGTGTTTATATTTCGTATTTTAAGAGAGTTTGGGTTATTCTAAATTTTGACCCGTAGTAGGGTTGGTGCCAGAAGGAATGGTCCTATATATTCTATTGTCACACCAGATGGTGTCAACAGAACAGATCAACAGAAAGAGTGGCCCGAACATGTTGCCCATCTCCGAATCTAAGTTTTACAATAATATTGCATTGCACCACGATTGGACTAAACCGGATACTCTTTTCGAGAGTTATCGTTCGCATATCATAAGTCAAAATGAAAAAATCGCATGCGATAAAAAATATGAACAAAAAAAAAATTCACAAAATACAACAAAATCTACATTTACATCATTTTTGACGTCTTTTTATGCGATTTTTTTTAGATTCTATTCTTTTATTTCAAGAAGACATTCTAAGTTAATAAAACTTGTCAAAATCGATTCAGCCATTCTTGAGATATATACGCATTGTATATATTTCGCTATATATAAATATCTGATATTTAGTATCGGCATCTACGTAACGGTCAGAATGGACCTGTTCGCGATATAATGGAAAATTTAACTTTTATTTAACACAAAGGTTAATATCTGTTTCACCCGATGACCATCAAAATTAGAAGGCTTCTGCCCAGCCCTAAGCTCTAGACCCATGCTAACTTCCGCGTCGATTGGTCTATAATTGCGAACTGTAGAGCAACTGCAAAATCAGGACATTTCTCAGTTATTGGTCAATTTCAACCCCTAAATATTAGGCGATCAACTCCAAAAGCAGTAGTCTTCTATTCTGGACCTAGCCCCAACTCCCTTCTAAATTTCGGGAAGATTGGGTCACAATTGCGACCTATAGAATAATTACAAATTAACATGGACAGACGGACGGACGGACGGACATACATAGCTAGATCAACTCAGCTCGGCGAGATAGGAAGATCTATATATACTTTCCTATGTGGGAAATCAATATTTCGAGGTGTTACATAATTTTTGGCCCAATCAAACTTATAATACCCCCAACACATAGTGTTGTAGGGTATAAACATACAATTTCCGAAATATAATCACCTGTTGCTACAATGGCATCTTATGGTTGAACATCTTTAATACTTTATAGAAAGTATGGTTTATTGCAAGTATAAACACAACGGAAAGTAGATTGAGAGAGATACGTCCTGCTGATTTGATATTTGTGAGGTTTTGTCGAACTCACCACAAGAAGTTTCGTCACGAAATTGTCATAAAACCTTCCGAAAGTGGCTGAGTTCCTAGAATAAATATTTACAGCCACAAAAAACAAGAAACGCATAAATCTTTTCCCATACAAATATATGTTTGTATTCAATCCCGTTTCATGTGTGCCTTTCAATGGGCCTGTACAAAATGTCACAACGACGTACAGACGTACAAAAGTGTACACTTCTGTTGGCATTGGGGTATTAAAATACCCGCGAAATTGCGTATCAAACAAGACAACCTCCTAGAATGTTTGTCTTGTACGACAATGTCCCATTTGATCACACCCTTCCACCCTCCTTCGTAGCTGTGCTCAGATGAGCAGCAATAGATACATCTCTGAATAAGTGGCCATGTCCTATGGTTACCCTCGGGACAAGAAAATCGTACGTATGTTTTTGTAATTTGACTCATTAACAATATTTCCGATTCACACGGTAAGGTGCCCAAGTTGATGAAGAGGTTTTTGACGTCGAGAATTGAATTGGGGATGGCCTTTTTTTGGTATTGTTTTGCCACATAAATCACGACACAAACGAAGCATAGTCCCAGCTGAAGTTACATAAAATCTTATTTAGGTTCTTGTTTGTCTTCGGACTTCGTTGGAAGTTGAAATTGAACAATTAAGGGGGAGTTACTGGTATTGAAATTTCAGAAGGGGTTTTTTAGTTATCCTATGGATATACTAGCATCACGAACTGTCCTAACGAGTGTCCTAAATGAAAACAAGTACGAGTAAATGTTATGAAAAGGCCTTGCTCAGCGGAAAGTTCTGCATTTTTGATTGATTCCCTTTGGTCCCCTGCGTATTTGTTTGACGATATCCTCCCCTGGAGTTATTTAAATTATCCTTAATTATACATAAATGTAGCTTCTGAAGAGTTTTGTAAAAATTACTCCGTTTTATATCCTACAACACTATGTATTGGGGGTATTATACATTTTTTGGGACCATGTAACACCTCGAAATGTTAGTCCAAGAAATGGACCACCGAGCTGAGTCAATATAGGTATGTGTCCGTCTGTCCATGTTAAATTGTCTCTCTTAAATCCTCACGAAATTTTGCATGGAGGTGGGGTTAAGGTCAGAATAGCAGCCTATTGTTTTGCAGTGAAACAAAAATAGAAACATCTCTTGAGTTTGCAGTTGCACTAGATGTAGATGGACAGAAGTCCACCAATTTGGATGGCCATCGAAAAATATTTGGCAGGTGAAAAAGACGATAATCTTTATGTAAGAAAATACGAACATTTCCATTAAACCGCGAATATTTATAATTCCAGTGAAATCACAAAGATCACTTTACACCGTCGCATATATAGCAAAATATATACAATCTCATATAACAAACACGGGGATGTTAGTTAGACTGCTTATAACTCAAGAACGGCTGGAAAGATTTTGACAATTTTCACCGATTTGGAATGAGCTTTTGGCAAAAGGAATATTTTTCTGTAATATTTTGAATTGTTCATTTTGTATTATCGTCCGATATTCACGGAATTTTGTAAAAAAGAAGTACCATAAATTAACGATATTTCAGGTACATGAAAGGTGCACCTCTAACCTTTATTTTGATGATGATTTCCTTGACCAATAAAGCCAAATATTAGAGATACAGAGAATCATATAGCCAAAAGGGTTTTCGATCTGCAGAAACATTACTGTCAATTATAGTGTTGTGGAGTATCAAATGGTTACTTACTTACTTGTTACTTACGTCTACAGAGGCAAGATGATTATGCAAAACGGTAAGATAGAACAGTCTAACAATTGTCATGGCAAATATGTCCACTTGTACCACGTGTAATATCGTAATTACTTGGATTTGTATATATGTAAACTATAATAATATTGAAAATAAATTTAGAATTTATTATTAGGGATTCAGTTGAAGTTTAAAGTTTTCTAAAAAAAAGATTTTTTGGCATAATTTGGAAAAATATCTGTGGCAGAAAATAGGAAACAATATTTAATACACCCGATTAGAGCTATAATTCTTAAAATTAATTCATATTCTAAAAGGCCATGCCTTGAACTTACACGAGGACTGCCTGGTTGATTAAATAAAACTTTGCAATGGATTAAGATCAATAGTAGGTATAAGAAACATAATCTGAAACATGTAGATCTGTAAATTATATAAATAAAATAATTAATTCAGTTTCAAAGAAGTACGTTCCTACATATAAGATTTACTTGTTTGCCAAAGTGCATTTGCAACATTCAATTTATTCGGTTTTACAGAAAGCGGTAACTTAATCGTAATGTCTTTCCTGTGGATTTGCTTCCTCGAATGCCATTCATGGAACACACATGTGGACTAAAAAATGGCGATGTCAATATTGGGTGCCAAAATATGATTGATAGCCAACCACAAACCTTTAAATATGAACGAATAAAAATCGGTCCAAGGTAGCAGAAACATATGCATCTTCTGAAATGCAAGAAAGTATATCTCATTAAAACCGCATCACCACAATTGAATGGAAATCCTTCCGACCCCTCCTCAACATTTTGCCTTTTGTTTTTTACTTTGTCGAGAGCATTCAACGCTGTGATGAACGAGAAAATATGAATTTGGAATATGGGCGAGTGTGTGTGTGTGTGCGCCTCTCAGTGTTGAGTTAACAATACTCCAATCTATACAACAATGCAAGCGTACAAATGTTTTGACTTCGAACACAAACAACAAATGCCACAGCATTGTTCAGTGGAAGCCTGGCAGACTCTGAAATCAAATACAATCAAATGTTGACTCTAAATGGGAGGATGATCTATGGACTGAACGAACGTCCATAAAGAGTGTCAGATCCGATGCTCATTTAATTTGGGTATTCATAAATCTGGCTCATGTGCAAACAAGGAGGTTCTTTGTATCCTTTTACTCGACCTCGTTTCTTGCTGGGAATCGTTGCAGGCAAGCCAGACGAAGTTGATCTACGATTTGGCAGATGTGGCATAAACATGTTTACTTTCTGTTGCCCGCCATTGTGTTTCTTTAAGGTACGGCCAGAATGCAGTATTCAAATGTAATTAGGAGCAGAGGAATGTGGTTTATTTGTTTTATTCATGCTCAGTAACACACACACAACCGCACACACACACACACACATTAGCTGTAGATGGGAGTTGGACGATATTTAGGAATGATTCGATGTCACTGCCAGGAAAGTCATTCACTAATTGAATTTCTTTAAAAGCTCTGAAGAGCAACAATGTCATCTTCGAATCGTATTCCAATATACTACACCGGTGGTCTGTAATAGGATCGCCAGCAGTTGGTTACGCCCTCCATTGGTCACACTAAATGTTTTGAAAGTGCCAAGAAAATATAATTATGACTAGTGGTCACACTCAGCGCGCCAAACATGTGTGCCTTTTTTAAAGACCTAGCTGGTACGCAAATTGCCCTGCACACATCTTCACAGGCTATGTGTGAGGTCGGCTCATGAGAGATAACGAGAGATTGTGCGGCCGATTGTCTTCTATTCAACGGGATGCAAGAAATTTGAGGCGTCAACAACCTATGTCAGCTTAAACGGCATACCCTTCCCTGTAATGTTGAGTTCATCACAGCAAAGGAAATATTATTTTGATCGTTTTCAGGGTTTCCGTTGAATCATCGATTCTCATTTATTTACTTTATTCGTGATGCCCCATCAAGTTTGCATTTTTGCTGTTGCAGTCGAAGGTAATTTTCCATTAGGAAGGTGCTTTCATTTTGAGTTTCGTGTATGCCTTTTATGTGGCTTCATGTGCCACAGAGGCTCTTTAGTGGTTGTTGCCATATGACATCCGATACTTAAAACCCCATTTCGTCTTGGCCGGTCGGTCATCATTTAATAATTTTGTGTCTTTAACCTTATGTTGCGGCATCACGCACGTCATTGACCATAATTCGATTTCGTGCATTTACATTCCATTTCAATTTCAAATGCCTAATTGCCAATAAGTACCGTTCTTTTCAGTGGAGTGGAATGCGTCGAGAAAAAGAGTTGCCGTCTAAATGATGACCAACATTCACAGGCCATTTTTGAATACAAAGGCTATACCTAATGTAGGGATATTTTTGGCTCATAAGCTCGGTCGTTGCCAGATTTGGAGTTTTAAAAAATAAATCGACTCCAACTACAGGTAATAATAGTTTCTTTGGAAATAAAGGACGAGTGGAAGTTATGGGCACATGTCCATGAGCTTGACGAAATTCCAATCACCTTTCATTAAATTTTTAATAAATTATATACCAAAAACTTGAAGTTATCTGACATTACTGACGAAAATGTCATTACAATTAATATATATTTTTTTATCATCCGCCATGAAGTTGTCATTTGGTTAGCAACACCTCGAAATACACATCAAACATATATTCTTGATGATCATATATGATTGATTAGTATAAAATCGAAGTCGAAATCCTGATGGGTTCAACAGTTTGTCTTTAGATAAGAGTGATTGAAATTGATAATGAACTGCTGATTTCCGGACTTTAAAGTCTACTATTCAATATGGGAAACTATTTGGTATAGATCTTATATGAAAGTATATTCTGATTTTCTACATTTCAGGTTTGTTGGTTCTTCAGAAGGTATCCTATATTCACAGTGAATCTATGGTTTGTAGAAATACGAAGTTTGAAGAGAATCGCTATGTGGTTTCACATGTTATGAGAGTTATAACTATTTAAAATTGAAAGAGAGTCTATAGCCGTTATTTCGAAAAGGCACATTTTGGCCTATCAAATGACATATACGCTCTCCAGCTTCTCGAAAAGGACGATAAACTTCTTCCTACATTTCTAATATTTGTAAACGTTGGCAACCCCCAGCACGAAACCATTAGTTTAATTAAAAGTGTAAGTTAAGTTGATGATGATTCCTTGTTATTCCAATTACTAATTGACGATACCAACTAAGAGTGCATAGTATCGTGTTCCTTTCGCTTTTCCTAAAGCGTAACCAATAAAGAAGTTTTTTTTCTTTCCCTACCTCGTCCTCCCTTTTTTGTGTGAGAGGTGTAGCTAATAGACCGTCTGTCGTCAGGAAATCGACATCAATTCGTTCAGCAACTCAGCAATTCGTGTTTTTATTGAACGTGGGCAATTTGTTTACAATCAGCATAATTACTGCTCCCACTACCCACAACCTACCTACCTTATGAACTGCACATCAAATGGCCTATTTACTGATAAGGTTGAAACAGACTGCGATTACGAAACAAGAAGTCCACGGCAGACATTTATTCTTGCCAAATAATTATTTTTTATTCAAAACTCAGCTTGTAACTACGAACATGTGCACCAGCAGCTTGGACCACCAGCATACCTAACTCGTCATTTGTTAGATCGTTTCACCCAAGTTCATGGGCTATTTTAAATAGTTTCAACAATGGAATGGAATGTGCATTGAAATCAGTGCAGTACTCCTGTATGACAGTGATCGATTGGTTCAGGATTCATTACGGGTTGCAATAAAGCCACCATTGAAGCAGAATCTAGTCAAAATATTTATAATTAAAAATGTATGCGACTTCGTGTGGTTTTAGGACACGCTTTGTTGTGATCATTTTAATGGACATAAAAGAGTGAAATATGTCATAAATGTGTCAAAATGCCTAGGAATTGAAAAGATCGATGAAGAGTATTGAAAAATCCGAACAAAAATTGCAGTGAGAAAAAATGTATTGCTCGTCAGACAGATTTTGAAATTGAACAGTTTGGAATTTAGTACAAAATGTTCATAATAGGTCTGCCAGAAAATCGTCCTCATATAACGCCAAATCCCGATATTCTGTATTTTCAGGATTTTAGCCATACTTTTTGAGATGAAATAGTTTAAAAGTTGTCATTTGAAGTTTGTAATGGGTAATAATCCCTCTGGCATAGAATGTCTATATAGATCCACGTTTTCGTATTTTCTTTAAATAAAGACAGCCTTTCAATATTCTGAATTTTTAATAATGGGATCCTCTGTAGTTTCTTTTTTAAAGTTCGCATTTTTCAATTAGTACCTATTTTTGGTACCTATTATATTTGGGCTTTTTCGTTTTTTACAGAATTCTTCGCAAACAAGGATTTTTTAGCAGTAATGGATACATTGGGGATATATTTCTTAACGAAATTATTTTTCTAATGGTGATGTTATGAAAATCTCGGGCTCGGTTAATTTAACTGATTTTTTACTTGTTACTGTTGAATATATAACATCGAAAATCAAAACGAAATTCCTTTGTGAAAATTTCGGCATCGAGCCTAATGGTGGCTGTACTAAGTTACACGAGGAACTTACGACGGGGAATAGCCGAACAAAATATCGTTTCCTTCAAATTGAAATGATCAGAGTTATTACATTTATCAAGTTGTTGGCAATGTGTTCGGGACATAAATTATTTGTGTGCTTCCCTAGCCAATTATCCCAATACCATCTCTGCTTTCAAACTGTTCTGGAATCGTCATCTGGAATCGGCATTTTTCGCCCAGAGGCACATGTGCCACCAAAATGTCACATGCCTAAATTACCCATACAAATGTTTAATACACTCAAAAGTTACTTTAAAAATCCCACCAACAATCATTCAAAAACAGCAAAGTAAGCCAAATTATATTATTTTTGTAACACATTTACAAAACTCACGCCTTTGACACGCAGCCACATCAAATTCCTCAAAAGCGGGGGTTGGGGAAGTGTTGTTAGAATATTACGGGCAAAATAATCCATAAACCGCAACCAATAAGATCAAGATTTTGATAGACGCCGTAGCAGAGGTTCAGCAAAATGAATGGGGGCACAACGACAGGCAGAGGCGGCGGAATAGTTTCCACCGTGTGTTTTCGGTACGTCGATGCTTTGTTGTTATTGGAGATGAGTGACTGCTGACTTCGATAATCACGTTAAGATGCTCGCAATGAGTGAAGCGTACGGAGAGGCGTCAGTTGGTGGTAGCGAAGCATGTGCCTCACGGAAGGAGCAACCATTGCTTGGTTCACCGCACGGATTTGGATTGTTTGTTTTGTATTTGTAAACAAACACCGTATGTCACCATAACTGAGCATATTAAAGTATCATCATTAAGTATCGTGAATCGTGATGGGATCAAGTCAAAGTTTTTAATGACTACACGTTTATATACAAGTTGTCCTCCTCTCCCTGCTTATACAGACAGCAATTACGAAGGGCAGACCATGTGGGGGAAGGGAGGAAGGTAATATTTTATACATTCTGTAATGTTGTTAGGGTAGAATCCCTGACAAGGCCTAATTTTCATTCAAATTCAAGTTTGGCGAAAGTTCAACAAAGTTGGAAATTTAATAAAGTCGAAATGACATACCATCTGTTAATTTCCTCCATTTGGCAATTAGGCAAATTAAAATCGACCACTTAGAATATCTTAGTTATTAGCGTTTTATTAGTATCAAGAAAAACTTTTTGTTTATTTCCATATTATAATTAAAGCTGAATTAAATAAATCAAGAATATTGGGTTGCACTGAAACATTGTTGGATGTCATGGAACAAATCTTGCTGAGAGTATTTTCAGCCAAATCTTCGTATCGAAAAACACTTATTGGTCTGCAGCCTATCTTTAGCACATTAGAAAGAACAAATTAAAAAGAAAAAACATTTAGAACTTTCGATACCTCGGCCATTGCGAAAAATAACCTTTCTAAATAAAATAATCTGGATTCAATCATGTTTCACTTTAAACTGTAAATATCAGTGAGAATCTATAAAGGCAATATTCTACTCTAAGAATTGTTATATATTGCTAGTCATAAATACGAAATTTGAAATTACTCCGTAGGAAAATGTGGCTGGGATCATCAAAATACAGAATATTATGAACTACAAATACCTAATTAAAACAAGTAAAATAGTATCAGTCGGTTTTACCGACAGATGATACCCCCAGCCTTGAGTTATGAACGTGACAGATTTGGACTATATCGGCTACTTCTTGCACTTTATATGAGATAGGTGCACATTTTCGAAAAAATTTGCGTCAGGTTACAGATATAGCGGACTTCATCTAATACAGATAAAATATATTGGTATGTGCAAAATTTGAAAGAAATTGAACATTCGTATCCAATTTTATGCGAAATCATAAATTCCGACAAATTACATATTCATATCAGAATACTGGTTAAGACAAATATTTAGATATAGCAAGTTGTTAAGAATCACCGACTTGTTTCGCAAGTTATGACAATTATAAGTTGGCAGATCTGGTGTTAATGAAAA
The DNA here is from genome assembly GCF_030504385.1 of Musca domestica. Lineage (NCBI taxonomy): Eukaryota > Metazoa > Arthropoda > Insecta > Diptera > Muscidae > Musca > Musca domestica. Next base: position 507,069 of record NW_026712358.1, read on the forward strand.
TATTGAGAAGCTCCAAGTCTGAACAGAATCGGATGTTAATTTTGCGTTTTATGAGCTTCGTGGATACTCAAAATTTTGATCCTTTGTGGGGAGGTACCAGAAGGAGTGGACCGATATATCCCATCTTCACACCAGATCTTGAGTTAGTAGAAATAATGGGACGTGTATAATATGAAGAGAACCGGATGTTTATTTCGGATTCTTTTCTCGTTTTGATTATTCAAAACTTAGGTTCTTTGTGTGGGAGGTACCAGAACGAATGGTCCGATTTCTACCATCTTCATAAAAGATCGTTTATAAAAATATTGAGACGTGCTAATTCGGAATGGAATCGGATGTTAATTTAGTGTTTTAAGAGCTTGATGGATATTCAAAATTTCGACCTTTTGTGGGGGAGGTACTTGATGGAGTGGACCGATATTATCCATTTTTGCACCTGATCTAGAACTGACGTAAATATCAGGTTTTGTAAAGTTGGAACAAAATCGGATTATCGATTCTCTTTCTGTGCAGAAAATATATATTTTTTCGAAAATCTCGATCATTCCATCTTAACATCAGACCTTGGGTTAACATAAATATTGGCATGTGTGAAATTTGAAGATAATCGGACTCTTATATCACATTTTATAAGAGATGTAATTATTCAAAATTTTAACCATTTGTGGGGGAGGTACTTGATGGAGTGGACCGATATTGTCGATTTTCACACTTGATCTAGCACTGACGCAAATATTAAGATTTCCAAAGTTGGAGCAAAATCGGATTACCGTTTCTCTTTCTGTGGAAAAACTAAATTTTTTGAAAATTTCGAACTTTTGTGGAGGAGGTACCAGAAGGAGTGGACCGATATTGCCCATCTCCGAACTCGATCTAAGTTTGACAAAAATATTACGATGTACCAAGATTGGACCAAATCGGATACTCCCTTCGATAGTTATCGTGCGCTCCAGCCAGACAGACGGACGGACATCGCTAGATCGATTCCAAATGTTCTGAAACGGATTTGGTCCAAAGAGACCTAGGGTCTAAAACCATTATTTCGACTAGGCACGTTTTGACCGTATCAAATGATATATACCCTCTGTAGCCATATGGCTGAGGGTATAAAAATATTTCCGATAGAAAATGTGCCCTAAATCTTCAAAATACCAAATATCTGGAGGTACCGTTATATAAGGACTATAGGAAAACGTGGGCCTATATAGACAATATTATGTCCCAGGAGGTAAACTCAGAGTAGAGGTAGAGTTTTATGGGTTCTATGGAAAAACGTGAATCTATATATACACTGATCTGAAACCAGAGTAAGAACCCATTACGATAAAATGTTAAAATATCAATTGTTACATAGACTTTAAATTGTATGCTGATTATGAATATATATATTTATAATTAATGGGGTCTACGACGAATTTTGGTTCCGAGGTACAAACGTTAGCAATAATACGGTAATGAAAGGAATTTTGATGGTATGGTATATGGCAGATTTCTAAATCTCAATGGTATTGGTATTATTATATTTGCACAGCGCATCATAAATGAACCCAATGTAAAAATTAGCAGCTATATCTTGCTCCTCCGCACCATAAGTGTCCCCCATCGACAATTACAATTATCTAGGTTGTACCGATTGATAAATGGCCGTTTGGTAACATTGAGTACATGATTTTATTAACATTTTACTCAGGAAAAGGATTATGAGTTGAGTTTAATTCAGTTTATAAGACTAACAGCATACGCCTTATCCCCTTCTGCTCGATATGTGCTGACCATAAAATGCCTTTTGATATACTCTCAAATAACCGTAAAGTCGTGTGGAAAATTCTACGTTTTTGTGTTAAAGCATTTAAAACTACAAGAATTGACTCTTTTTGGCGATTGAATTTCCGCCAGTATATCTATCAGCCGCTTAAATTTATCCCTCCTTCAAGTTTTCCATTTTTTTTTTAATATTTGTCTGAGCCCGATGTTTTAAAACTGGGCGAACATTCTCATATTCCAATTTCAAAAACACTAATACATGAACGTGTCTATGTAGTGCAAATACATACATAATTGTTTGTTATTTTTTCCAACTTTGGCTGAACAATATCTGTAGTTGGTTTTAAGGTACATACTTAAAATTCTGAGCAGCATCGCTTCACAACTTCCCAAGTTACTTTGGGGGAAGTATTTGTTGTATAGCCTCGGTTCATTCATCCCATTCACACTGGCACACATTCACAGAAACATACAACCTCTCACTCAAACACTCCACGATAAATTTACACGGAAAGGCAACGACGAGATGATATCAACAAATACACACATATACACACACAAAAGGACCCAGCACCAAGAAGAAGGATGTGTACAGGAAAATAAATGAAAATGTTCTTAAAAGCTCGTTCGTTCCAAATGTGCTGGCGGCACTTTCACGAGTAAGTTGTTGAAGTGGCAAATTTTCACAAGCACAACGCCAGAGCATGTTCGTGCATCCATGAAGTACATGCTGTGTATACGAAATGTGTCTATCCGTATGTAACACACAGCAACAACTGTATCAACAGTGGGTACAATTCGCTCCGTCTACCATTTGACCTCCTTAATTGGCAAATGCTACTGCCTATTAAGTGGCAAATTAGCCAAGTTCCTAATGGCGATATAGCCAAATTATAATTTTTTTTTTATCAAGTCCAGTCACAGTCAGCATCCCCACTGTGCACATCCCACACATAATCGCTCTTAACGAAAGATTTCAACCAGCATGGACACCAAGCACTCCCGATGCCGTTACTTACGACAAATACAATCCAATGTCATCACATACTTTGCCAAATACACACATCGAAACTAGCGAGCAGTGCAGCAGTAAAGGACAGCAAATCATTGGGGTTGTGCTCGGAAACACTTAAATATTGGTAAAAGGGCATCTAGGACGACTTGGCAAAGAGAACGCACCTCATAGCCTAGCACAAATGTATGGATGAATGTATGTAGGCATGTATTTTGGAAAATAACAGCTTGGACTCTCCGACAAATTGTCGAGCCAATGAAAACTAGTGAACAAACAATGCAATTATGAAATTGAATAATTACAGCTGGAACCACAAGCATTACCATAACATTTACCAAAAAAAGAAAAAAAGAATAATTTAAGTATCCATCCCAGCGAGTTCCATGCCTTGGCATAACGGATGTAACTGAAAATGGAAAGCGGGTCCGAACTACACTTCGCTTATCTGCCCGATCAAATCTCTGAACGGCGAGAACGTTAATTACTTATATCGCGCCGTATCGCTGGTCGGCCATTTACATTTTCAGTTTTGGCGTTTATGATTGGAAATGACTAAACACAAAAAATGATGAATGTACAAACCTTGGCCGGTACGGCAGGGGTGGTTTGCACACCAGCAGAAAACAATTAAAGTATCCAAAACATACCACAAATTATGAAAATGAAATACAATATGATTGGCCTCACTAAAACAAATTTTCACTTATCTTCCAAACTTGAGCAAACCATCAAAAATACAAAAAAAAGGAGCGCAACGCTACTACCTTGGTGTTTTTTCGGGAGGGAAAAGCGTGACAGCCGTTTTGTTGTTATATTCCCATTCAAAATGTCTACTTAAACCGACAACAATTACAAGTCACAACTCGCCCCACCAGGAAAATTAACATAATTGTGTGAAACAAATGGCGAACTTCTCCCGGCACAGTATTTGAAAGATTTTCAACTTTAAAGGGCACACTGCGTGTGTTTGAAGTACACTTTGTATGGCGACGAAACTAGTAATGTGAGATAGATTTTTAGAAATATTATGTTATACTCTACGTTTATTATTAATATGTTTGTTGGAAAAAGGAGGTGTAAGACATTCCACCTATCGATTTATACCGGTCCGCCTCATCAACTACAAATATCATCTTATTTATGAATTGGGGACATTCAACACTCTATTCCAGGGTTTAACGTGGCCAAACTCTAGGAGTCATACTTCGATTAATTATTTCGATTAAGATTTATCGTTCCAATATTTACAAATTTGACATGTCAATTTAGATCGGGAAATGTTTTTGTCGGAATATAGGTTATCCCGTTAAGCAAAATACGAAGAAGTTGAACACTTTTAATCTGTTATAATATCAGAATACTTTGATATTCGCTAGAGTGTAGGACTAAAAATTGGATTGACTAGTTTTTCTGAATTTTCGGTGACGTTTTCTTTGGATTTGCAAAAAATGCTGTCAATTATTCCTCAAACTAGTTGTAACATCTGAAATCATGTTTTAAATCTACTATTATCGTTGTCTGAATGAATGTCACATCACCCAAAAATGTGAAAATTAGCTCCCGACGAATTTGGGAAGCGTTTGTGAGGCTTATGTCTAGAAACCCGTTTAGAATTTTGATTGCCTCTTTGACACAGAGTTAAAGTTATTGTCGCACGGAACAAACATTTTGAACACATCAAATAAACAAATCGTCATCGTCAATAAGGTCCATGCAAACGTTGGCGTATATAAGCCATTGATCTCACAGGGGATAATTTTTAAAAAGAATTAAACATAATAAATCCTTCGCTAAAGATTCTAGGTCATTTTATTCGAATCACATAGACACACAATATTCCGGCAAAAAAAATGTTCAGTGATTTTTTTTGCGGTATTGGGCTTGATATAGCTGCCACTTTCATCCGGTCTTTGTCCTCGTGTTCCACATTGTCTGTTGTTATAAAGGAAAATCTCACAAATGGAAGAACAGACCTACAAAAAGAAGAACGAAAACATCCAAAGGACAATAAAAACGTTGCTATATAAGTTGAGAATTTGTAAAGGGTTTGCGAAAATGGTGTAAGAGAACGTTTGATTTATGTCGGCAAGAACTACACAAACGCCACCATTTCCAAAACGTATAGAAAGGAGCATATGTACGTACGTCCGTACGCAACGTTTTTAGAATGTGTTAGTTTTACGACTGTCCTTATCACAAATATGCAAATCAGACACTATCGTTCAGCCATGTCTTACATCCACTTGTGTCAAAGTGTGCGTTGTGTGTGAGACTCGACAAATGGATAGAAAACAAGCTACGCAAATTAGCGAACGGCATGCGGTAGAAGGCGGAGTTGATTTGAAATCCATTCAAATGTTGCTACTTCGGAGCTCTTAAAAGTCTTGTTATGCGATGAGAATGGAAGAACATGTGGTTACTATTAACATAACTGGTAAATTGTTTTAAAACACCGGTTCATTAACAATCTAATGGTCCCCCATTGCTGCTAAATATGTAATTCTTTAGATAAATATCACTAATATGTGTCCAATATTCTTTTTTGACAATATGGACTCAATCGTTATATGTTTGCTTTATGTCTTTATCTTCGTTCTCTCACCCACTTGATTATTTGCCCATTTTGGTGGTGAAATTGACATGAGTCTGCCAACCACCCTAGCTAATCTACAAATAAAAATGTTTGAAGGGTCCTGTTTCACTCGATTTAACGCATTGCTGACCAATTACCTTTTTTGGCACTGACATTAGATTTCGTGAAGCAAGTTTTCCCGCTGCAGTATTGTCGCTTGCGTTCTATTAAAAATACAAGGAGGAGTCCATTATTGTGAAACAGCACAACGTGTTCAAATAAAATAAATCAGATTCAAAACTATTCACGAGTACGTTATTTTAATATTACATCAACAACAAATTTACAACTAATATTCACTGGTTTTCGTTTCCAGCCTTACAAAGACCTTTCATTTGTACAGACTCATGTATCGCTCCAGACTTATTTCGTCTAACGAATCTTTAGGTTGCAACTTGAAACATTCGATTGAGATAATGTCCAATGAAGCCTTAAAATAATTAGAGCTCAGTATGGTATTTTTAATAACTAAAAATGTTGACCCAACACATTCTTAAAATGATTTTAAGTCGGACCTTTAATGTGTGTTATTCGGATTTCGGAAATGGAATGCCAAAAGCATACCATTGGGAAGACTTAAAGTGTAAACATAATTTGTTTGTCAATAATTGTATAAATGGTCCCGTCGAATAGCATAACGGCGCATAAACTATTAGCAGTACGAAAATGTTGCTATTAAAATAGTACCACCTGTATAACAATAGAACACATTGTAAAGACTACTCCTAAAGGCGCATCTGTGCTCATAACACACGCTATAAATAAATTTATGTTTAAAATTTTCATTAAATATAGAACCCATAATTGATATTCTTATTTTTTATCGGTGAAACTAAATACTTTTGAAGAAATTAAATAATCACTCGTCAATAAATTAGGATTAAATTATGTCGATTATGCATATTTTGTTCATAAAGATGCAAATTAATGAGTTGAGCTCAGCGAAATTACAACTAAAACAAAAATAAAAAAACAGTTGCTTCTAAAAGCCAATAACTAAAATTAAAAAAAGAGTCAGCACAAATATTTCTCTTTCTCCAATCTAATCGATTTGAAGGGCTTATAGGTAGTAATTACATTTTCAATATAAAAGCAGATGTTGTGTTTATTACCTCCCATTACGAATAATTATCATAGTAATTTTTTTACAACTTTTAAGCATAATAAAAATTGTATGTATCTGTATGTTTTTGGTCCATGTCATTCTTGAAAAAATGTCCAATGGTCAAACAAAAGGTCAAGTTAAATATCGTGGCAGTTGCCCTATATTTACGACCTCTGTCATGCTAATGGTTATTCAAAATGGTATTAAAACATTTAGATTCCAATTTATATCTTGATGTATTTGCGCTATGTAGATATATACCTCAACGAAATCAGCATCAAAGCGTCATCAAAGTGTCCTTTTCATGTATTTGAGATTACTCCGGAAGTGACTAAAAAAATATTATTTAAAAACAGTATGCTTCTATGCTGGCCCTAAACTTTTTCATTAGGTGTACATAAGCTACTCGGTGGCTAATGCTTGGGCCGAATTAGCCTTTCCACATCCTTTTAGTATAACAAGCTGGCTCTTATTATACTATTACCTAGTAGTGCAGATCAGTCAGGGGATTTTAAAGTCCAAGCCATTAGAAAGTTACCAATACATCTGATGTCAGTGTTGGGCACTAGGCGCCATGCCACATCTTCCCCATGTATTGACCTTAGGTAGGACCTTAGATTTGAACTTTCCGAATATGGGAAGTCTCTTCATTTAGTGGAAAGATAACTCAAACAAAACAGGAAAGGAGCAGACAATTAGTGGCCTAATAAGAATGATTAATTGCGACGATGACACGTTGCTAGGTCCAAGATATGCCTTTCACTTTTCCTAATACAAATAACGGCCAAGCATTTAACTTAATAATTAACCGACCATAAGGTACCAATATTCCTTCTTGCCTTTGAAGGAAGTGATTAAAAAAATATTATTTAAAAACAGTATGCTTCTATGCTGGCCCTAAACTTTTTCATTAGGTGTACATAAGCTACTCGGTGGCTAATGCTTGGGCCGAATTAGCCTTTCCACACCCTTTTAGTATAACAAGCTGGCTCTTATTATACTATTACCTAGTAGTGCAGATCAGTCAGGGGATTTTAAAGCCCAAGCCATTAGAAAGTTACCAATACATCTGATGTCAGTGTTGGGCACTAGGCGCCATGCCACATCTTCCCCCTGTATTGACCTAAGGTAGGACCTTAGATTTGAACTTTCCGAATATGGGAAGTCTCTTCATTTAGTGGAAAGATAACTCAAACAAAACAGGAAAGGAGCAGACAATTAGTGGCCTAATAAGAATGATTAATTGCGACGATGACACGTTGCTAGGCCCAAAATATGCCTTTCACTTTTTCTAATATATAGTCCATATGCCTCAACCGACCATAAAGTACCAATATTCCTTCTTGCCTTTGAAGGTTATCGCCTAACACTTGACTATATTCAAATTATTCGGAAACAAAGTGTTCTAATATTCATTCAGTCTGTTAGTAGTGTTCGATGCGTTGGCTCCTGTAGCAGCGACAAAAATGTGGTATGCATACATCAAGAATAAATGCCCACCAGGGGCAAGCGGTATATCACGTTGGCGGGTCCAACGAAAGGTAATCTTAAACTTTCTCTTTAAAACTTTAGTTTGCTAGGAAGTTAGTCACTAGCCTAAATCTATTAAAATCGAAATATAGTTCTCTCATTTTATATATTACAGCGTTGTCGGAGGTTGGTCAAAACCATGTTACTGCATTTTTTTATCAAAACATTTTTCCTGACAAAAGTTCCTACTGAGGTCTATGTGAAAAATCACTGTGCGTTTGCGGCATCCATGTTAATTCTACACCAATTAAATAAGTCTAGCATATGCCACTTGTTTTACTTTCAAATTTGGGGTTACCCTGCTTGATGTATATTAGACTGTGTATGTCCTCACAGCGAGGTATCTTTTATATTTCATTGCGATGTATTTCAAGACTACCACAAAAGAACCGCCCACACTGATATAATAATATTTGAATTGGCAAGAAAAATGCAATGAGGACGTGGGGTAGAAACATCAAATTACCGACGCCAAAGTGTGGATGAAGTGGCGAAAAACAGAGAGTGGCAATTTAGCATCCCTTTTTTTTTGGTTTTTAAAGCGATGGATACGCCACTTGTCGCATCCTTACCAACGTCCTAATCAGTGTGTATATAGATATGTTGGGAATCGGGGTGGTTACACAATGGGCGCACTATGTTAAACATGAATTATGAATTGTTATTGAGATTGATGGTGGTAATGTGGGTAATTCACGAGGGAGGTGTAGTATTAAAAAGTCGGAATGACATTAAGTGCTTCTCATGCTTTTTTCAAGGATATGAAGTTCAAATCATGGTGGAAACACCATGTATTAGTATGTGGGAGCATTTCGTAGCAATTAAAGAAAGTTGAGTGAATTTCGATTACAGTCACTTAAATGTTTTCAGATCTCCGACCGACTTTCTTTGAATTCAATTAGGATTTAGTTAGCGGCAGGCGTTTGGCAAGATGTTCATTCCTGCCTCGTATCATTGCCAAAAAGACTCGAACTGTTTGGATTAGATATTTATCTTTTTGTTGTTGTCTGTTCAACTGCCATTATACTGTAATGTTTGTCCTCATGGTTAGGGTTTGCCTAATTTTATTGAAATCATGTTGAGTAATTGGCCTGGCTCTTCACACCACACCACTGAACTCCCCTCTTGATGTTTTTTTTTTTTTTGATGGTGCTACTAAATGCTGCCAATCTAGCTGAATGTCCTTTCTACACAAGGGGGTGGTTTGAATATCTACTCAAAGTGTTTGAGAATCTCTCTTCCGGATGTTGTTTTGTCTGTGAGTGGTGGGGATTATATGTTTTTTGCGGTTAATATTTATTGCCAACAATAAGACACATATTGAAGCAATTTTCTACCAACATCGACCCTGTCAACTGCTCAACCTTAATTCGTGGCAGTTCTGAAAGTAACCCCAATGCCGTACACTTATCTATGAAGCTTCTGCCCTTAAATAATGTTCTGGCGCAGGTTGTCGATTATGAAACAACCGAATACACATGTATATATCTTTGTTACTTGGCAGGAAAACAAGTGGTTGTTTTGTCGGTGGTGTTGGGAGTAATTTGTCCATAAGTTGTGTTTGATCTTATTTGTTTTTCGCTTAATTATGTTGTAAAATCAACGTTTTTACATATGTCTCGATTTTAACAACCAGTTATAACCGCGAAAGGGAACAGCCGTCATAGCTTGTGGGGGAAGTTTTTGTGTCGATGCAAACAAATAATGATTATGCGATTAACTTACAAAGTGATTTGGACCAGAATTGAATTCTAGTTCACAACGAGTTGGCTTTTGTCTTTTTATCTTCTTATTCGATTTGCTGCGGTTGCTGCTGACTAGGGTGTTGTAGGCACCTACTAGCACATATAAGGATAGTAAACGTTAAAATCGTATTTATTCGGTCTAAACTCGTATTCGGCCTCTATCTTCCTGTCAAAAAATGTCATTAGAGAATAATGAGTTTATCAAGGCAGCAGTAACTGCTCACAGAACAGCATCCACTTATTTTAATAGTTTTTTTGTATTTCACTAGACTTAATTTCGTTTTGTTATCTAGTTTGGCTGCTGGATAAGTTGACCTGGCTTTCTTGGATAGGGTAAGTATAAGTATGGTGTAGGCACATCGAGAATCACTTCGTATTTTTTGAATTTTGTGTGGTGGCGCGGAGATTTAAAGTTTCCCACGAAAATATATTCGGGTATGGCCACGAACGAATTAAGAAGGGAAATCAAAAATAGCATTTAACCACAAAATGACTTGTGGTGTTGCCAAACAATTTTTAATCGAATCATACACAAGTTCAAGTGTTAACATTTTTCTTAAGTCAATTTACGTACTGCATGCTTATGTCTTTGATGTTATTATAGAACTATAAAATTTTAAATAACCATTCGTTTATTTGTTTGATCTACGGATACAATTCTATTTATTTATTGTGTCCAGTTTGGATTCTGTTTCAAGGAGAGTGAACGCTTCCCTTGTTCTGGAAGAATATAAAAATTGGAATGTTTCAGTCGGTGTCCCACATATAAATATGTTATATACACTCAGCATTGGACTACATATCCCATATAGCTGGGGAATGAAAATAATTACGAATTTAATGAGCTTTTTGATTATCAAAAATTTTGATCCTTTGTGGAAAAGGAACCACAAGGAGTTGTCCAACACATCTTCAGGTTTGATTGATATTAAGCGAGATATGAATTTATTTCTCGCCAAATTATCTTGACGGAGTGGATCGAGGGGATGCTTGAAAGTAGCATCATATATTTGCGGTTGGAAGGAATCCCATCAACAACTGGATTACTGGAGCCACACTTCAGGAGAAAAATATTGATAACTGTTTCGACTCTTGGTAATGGATGAGACAATGAAGGACATTGGAGGCCTGTTGACCCAAAATGCTAACATGTGCAGGTAACATTTTTATCTTTATTAATTAACATTCGGAGTTCCTTGTCGACACTCTTAGTATGTCAAATATGTGCACCGACAAAAACTGAACACACAATTCTCCCAAGAAGGAGGTAAATCGTCGTTTCAGTGGTGAAAAATGTAGTATCTCCAAGGAAACCAAATATCACGGCATAATCTTTGACCGCCAATTATGATGAAGAGTAACATTAAGGAGTTCACAAAATGCACTTCACTTTTAAAAAATTCTATAGACTATAGTTCTATGTTAAGACCTCGAGTCATACATTGGATATATAATACCGCGCATATTTTTTTGGTGGCGTTTGATCTGTTCTTAACTAAATATGGCAATGCTGTATAATTTAAACAATGAGAAGCTTCGATCCTAATCCCCCGATCGTTAAGAATATTTGTACATATCGGACATGTACCAGTCAGTCCACGTATTTCAAAGTCCATTAGCACGTTTCGACTTGAGCACGACTTAATTCTTCTGTGAAAATTTGACCCGGAAATAACAGTCGTTGGATGCCCAAACGCGATTAACCCTGGCCACAGTAACATGCACCATTAGCTTAAGAAAACATTTTTACATAAAAGTATTTGGATTCAAGCGTGTTCCACTCTAAACTGCAAAAGCCTCTGAGGTCGGTTGAAAAATGCATTTAAAGTTTTCCATAAGGCGGTTAATACCATGATAGGGGGCCATACCACAACAGGAAACTATTTAGACAATTTCATACTAAAAGGATTGTTATCTATTGCGATTCTTAAGTAGAAAAATTTGAGACAATTCCATGGGGAATGTAGGGTAATCGGTGGGTACCGTTATATGGAAAATGTGAAGCGATTTGGAAAATATTTTGACACCGGTTGTTTAGCTCAGACAGGCTCCGCCGATAGGTGTGAAACGCCGAATGCGTCGGGCAGTGGACCGTGGGGTGATATATAAAAAGAAATAAAACAAGAGTTTTCTTAATATAAATCAACAATTTATTCTAACTTTGGTCCGATGGTAGCGATATTACCTTTGGCAACGATATGTGCTTGCAAACGAAGTCTATCCGAATGACAGCGAAATAATACTGATGTCTAAAGGATACGGCAAAACAAGTGACAACTAAAAACGCGTTAATATATGCAATTTGATCTACATGCATATACTCATATGGATTTCATTTATTATGTTCACATCGGGTATCTTATTTAGTTATACGTCCCCAAATGAGGCAGTTTTGCTTCGATCAACAACGACACAACCTATTCTTAGAGAAATAACTGTGAATAGAGCTTAGCTTGTCTTAATCGGCCTTTGTTTATGAATGCTGGAAATATTAATAGCCCACAAACACGACTCGAGCTCAGTTATATTCCCATAAAGTCGATGATTAATGCGATATCCCAAAATTTCTCCTACCAGCGAAGCCATGTTGTCTAGCGTCGTTTTACGGCCATAACACACACAAACCGCTGGTCCGCATTGATGATGGGTTGTCCATGGCATAAAATCAAAAAATAAAGGCGGGACATCGGAAATCTTATTGAAAATAAATCGAAATATTTACACACCATCACTAGCTGAAAATGTCATGGATGGATCGTATTCAGATGCAAATGTCACCTAGACGAGTCCACGATTGGTCTCCGCCATGGTTTTACTGAGGCTGCGCGCGACCACAATTACAATCCAAATTTCAATGACAATGGATCTGAAATATATTTCAGTTTGATTTTGTGCCGAATGGCAGGCATTGCGTCAAAAGCGTGTCTCTCGCGTTGGCACGTTAATGGCCAAGCTGTTTATTGACATGGCCATAACGAAAAACTCTCACTCAGTTCACTATTAGACATCTAAGGCTGGTCTTGATTTCCAAATGCAGTCAGACTTGAGTTGCAAATCATAAATTCCCAGCTTATTAGCCTCAACTTGAAATGGCTTGTTAACAATTTAACACGTCTTAATCGTAAAATTTGCAAACGGATGCTGTATTTAAGTGTGAAGACAGAGGGAGACGTCGCTTGCTGCGGAATATTGCCTCCAAACAGCAAAACTAAATTCCGAGATGTCATTTCATGAAGGTGTGAATGCCAAACTTAACAAAACATTCCAAGTGCTTTATCGTTGTGTGTTCTGACGCATCTTCTCTCCACTTACCTACTGCAACCGATCTGGCGACGCAAACAAATGAGAAATGGCTTTGGTCGGATAAGTCAAGCGGGGAACTGGTTTGGTAGTTACTCCTGAGAAAACGATCATATTTACTTAAGATTGGCAGTTAATAATGATATTTTCAGATTGGCCTCACAATCTGCTTTGCATATCTTTGACTGGGTTGCAGGGGTATGGATGCTCGCACTTATACATTGTTAGCTATTTCTCGGTGTACGTCTGTCTGTCACTGTGCGTGTTTTTGGTGTGGCTATTCTCTTTCTTCGGGACGAGCGATTGCGTGGTTGTGCGAAATCTGAACAAAAGACTTAAGTCATAAACTTTATGACATTTCGCTTAAAATCTGGCGAGTGTCATCAATAAAATAAATCGATTTGTATATCGATTTGACTTGTCTCCTCCAGTGGTGCGCTGGCTGCCCAGTTTCCGCAGCGTTTTGTACCATGGACGTTCCCACCTGTAGGTATTGTCATGTGTTGTTCTCGCTGGACCCTCGGTGGATGTACGCTCCTGATAGGGCTTTATTTGTATGTGTCATCGGCTGGGAACTGCCGTATTCACTGCTGCCGTTGGCCAGTTCTGGTTCCACTGTCGTCTTGTTGTTATACAAATTCTTGGAAGTGTTTAATTTTCCGCAATAGAACTGAGTCGGGTCGTGGACATTCCAACGCTGTCTGGTTGGGCTTTCATGCTTACCATTTGTAATGCTTATTGCAAATTGTCATTAAATATGTTGGCACAGTGAGAATATCACTCGCTCAGTCGACGCTCGTAAACTTGATTCTGTACACGGGACCACAGTGTTGGCCCATCTACGACGAGCTGCGCCTGACACTAGCAAGCTGCCCCTAACACTAGCGAAGCTGGCCGTTGGCCATCATCTCATGCCGCGTATAGTTTACGACTTACAGTCAAAGTGTCTGATAATTTCCAACATTTAATGGCCATTATTAAACATCACATTTTTCAACACGCATATCTGGTGACCAGCCAGCAACACTTCTTCGTTTTTAGTACAATGACTTTAAGGGGGGGCTGTTGGAAAGAAAGGAAGCAGGAGGTTAATGTAACCGTGTTTACAAACAAACACAATAAACCCCGGCTCATTCTCTTCGGCCTATTCTGTTGACAAAGTGTTTGTTTGGTCGGTTATGGTTCCCACTTCTCAAAACATTGGACCGAAATGAAACAAAAGTCCACCGGACAATAAAGAAAAATCGTCGATGGCGGTCTAATTTGTTAATGCCGGTCAGTGCTGATAAAAGAGTTTCAATGCTTTCATCGATAGTTTCAATATTTTAGGTTTCTTTCTCTATGGGGTTCGCCGGCCAGTCTATGAATCGATGAAGAAATATCATTTCAAATTAAGGCAACACGTTGATCGTCAACACTATCAGCTCATCGTGAGGTATTAATTTCTCGAAACGCACCAGCCTGTCATGAGGTTGTGGGCCTCCACGTCCAACAGGCAATGTGGTAAAATGACACTCTTTCCCCCTATTCACGAACGAACATAAATAATATTTTCGAGTTATTGTTTATTTTTAAATCAAAAATAAATATGGCCAAACAAAGGTGTGACTTTTTTTTAAGGAAATCGGATATAGATTATTATTTTTATTGCCCCGGTCGCTGTTTGTGTGCATTCTGTTAATCAGTGCACCTCTTCTCCGCATGACATGGATGGCTGTTCCACAAAAGAGCCAACAAGTCTGGTGAGGTTGTGGTGGAGATGCTTCTTCTGTTCAGCTACGGAATGTCGAGTTGATTATTTGTCTTTGGAGGGTAGTCGAATAATGTCTTATATTCCTACGCATTTTTGTTGGTTTTTTTTTTCACGAAACGCTATGCACTTGGCCGAGTTGTTTATTTGGCTGGCTGGTCAACTGCTGCCCATTGTTGTAGTCTTTGGGACTTTTTACGATTTGTTTGTGATAAGATTTTCCTTTATGTCTTTTGTGCGCCCTCAGAGATATTGTGACACTTTCCATTGTGTTTCGAACAACAAGGATTAAAAGTTATGGCTTTTTCTGGGGTTTTTCTTGTGAGATTTTTACGACTCGCCCCACATGCAACTAAAAAAGAAAAACAAAAAATATGAATCGTTTTGTTGCGGAGATGTGATTTGTTTTAGACCATATTTGATGGTTTATGATCGTAAACATTAAAAAGCATTTGATTTGTTGAGTTGTGTCGCGTTATGGTTAATACCTTGAAGTAATTTCACTTTATGATGCTAAATACCTCTTTATGTCTTAATCTAGATGGAGATCGGAATTGTTCCCACCCATTGAAATTAGATGCAGCGGAGCCTAGATCGGATTTAGGACGCTCCCAAAAGTGGACGTGTAAGTAAGTCATAATTTTAGTCATTTACTCCACGATTTAAGTAATCCGAGTAATATATCTGGCGATAAGCACATGCATCCGTTTGTGAATAGATACCCAATACGATTTTTACCCAATCACTGGGCGATGGTATCGAATGGAATAATTTGAATAGTTGATAATTGAAAGCGTGTTAACGAATTTTGTTAATATCACCACTGAGGGAAGAGGATGTGTGAGAAGAGGATCTTCGCCACGGGAGAGCACCTACCAACTACGAATCGAAAATGTAGAAAATATGACAATCTATACCAGATATCACTCTGAGGCTGATTGATTGATATACTTACAAACGCCGATCCGCAGCTATTTGTCAGTAATCAGTCTAAAACGGGTTCAAACAAGACATTAATTGCGAACGATTGACTCATTTGCAAGAACTCATTGTCAGTTTGAAACGACGTTATTATCAGGTTGTTGATTAGCACTTTTTAATAAATTCCACATTAATTATTGATTAAGGTGCAAAAACCACAAATTAGCTTATCAGGCAGTCATGTTTTGTTTTGTTTCGGGCTGGGGACTTAATAACAACAGATGTTAGTAAATAACGACCGCCGTGCATGTTACCTCAATGGACAGTTTGGCACAATCCTGTGCTATACTGAATAGGCAGTTCTCAAAATAAGATAATTCGAATTATGACGCGAGAATATTGTTCGGCCATGAAAGTAATATTATTTTGTTATTATTTAAAAAAAATAATAATTAGTTTGTATTACCTCTAGAATGTGTAATGCTGAATAAAATAACCTGTGTGCGTTAGGCAGAGCACCACCAGAGTGTTTTGCTTAAGCAGTCTAGGACTATGCTCTTTGTATCAATCTGAAACATGGCCCCTACCGAGTCTTCTTCAACGACCCACCAGACACATATTCCGTTCGTAGCGCGTCCCACTTGATTGACTGTGAATGGCAATTAGCGTTCAATCGATTAACACGTCCAGCGAGTGTGCGGCAGTTGTCGATGTTTTTGTTTGTTAAACTCGTTGTTAATTTATGCAAAAGTTAAATTTGTTGTTTCTTTATGCTAATTTTGCAATTATTTTAATTATTGCATTGGTTGGCAGCTATCAATAACTGTTTCTATGGGCTGCGGATTGTGACGCTAAATAATTTATAATTGTTCTAGCCACCAAAGAGATCAGGGCGTTTTCCATGTTTTATATAACATATTCTTTTGTGAACATACATAGGGTTTTATTGCTGATATTGTTTTTTTTTTTCAACCAATTTCGAGAGAAACATTAAAATAGGAGTTCTCTGTTGTAGACCAATTGAAATTTCCACTCAACTTAAATAAATACTACTACCACATTGCCCAGGTCACACATGTTACATATCTATGTAGCGTTTCCGGATTCTGAATGGTTTGTTCTTTTCCTAATGCCAACATTACTTAGACTGATATCATAATTTCGAAAGTACATTTGCATTTCTTAAGGAAAATACTCTTGAAACCCATTAAACTTGAGAGGAAAACGATTAAAGTCAATTTTCAGTAGTAATTATTATTTCCCTATCCCTAGAGATGTTTCTCTTTTTGGGAGGGCCATAGTTCGCCATGATCACAATGCCAATGATTTTATTTGGCTACAAGTTAGCCATAGATACTCGATAAGCGACAGCATGCACTCTCTCAAATTGGGGCACATTATTGGCATGTGGCTGTTTCAGATGGTCTACATGGACACACTTTCATAGCATCCCCATACAAACGAACCAAATAGATAACAATGCTGGAATGTGTTGTTTTGTTAAGTAAATAATTTATTTAAGCATAAAATGTTAATATTAACGCTTCGCTGAGTGCCATTAATTTCAATTAAACTTTTTCGAAAACAAACAGAAAACAACGCTGGCAGACCAACAGTAGATGGAACAGTTTAGTTTTTGTTAATATGATTTGTCTTTAAACATTTGGCTATGTTCGATTAATTCCAACCAAACGAGGCTGGCATGCTAATTTGACATAAAAACTCCAAGCAAAGTACAATGAAAGTGTTATCATCTCCCGATTGGGGACGTCTTAAAATTAAAATTCATTCGACTTAAGTTGAAATACACACAAAAACATGTGCGGTAAGAAACTGTACATTTCGGTGATAACATATTTAAATAACAGATAAATCTCTGCGAGTTTAAGCAGATTGAAATGTGAATTATCGGCACTCTTGCTTCCATATAACGGTCCTGTCTAATTTGCCAGTATTTGGTTTTTGGGCTTTGAGCCTAAAAGGCTTGACAACTCTGTTCCTAAATCATTTAAAGTCGGTCAAGGTATCAGTCGACAATGATTTGGAACGAGAGTATTTAGGGATATTTTGAAAAGTTTTCATGCTCCCATGCTGGGTACACTGAAAGAAAAATGATTCGTTGTATCAATGAACCGGTTTCGTTGATTTTTTTCATTGATACAATGAAAAGCTACATTAATATAATAAATGTTTTGTTCAGGCAATGAAAACTTACGTTGCTTTTAAATTCAATGATTTTTGGTTTCATTGAAAATTTGAAACGGATTTCATTAATGTGACGAAACTACTTATTTTTACAAAATTCAATAAAAAATGTGAATATAGAAATGATACATAATAGCGCTGTCTTATACAAATAAATACGCAACCAAAGTATTTACAATTAGAGGGAAAATTGTGATAATTGTTATATTTAAATTTGTGCTCCAATTTAATGAAGCAGTTTCATGAAATGGATAAAACGTTACGTTATGGAGTTAGTTCTTAGCCCAACCAAATGATACATGGAAAATTTCATCTCAATTGGACAATAAAGGCGATCTGCATTTTGTTCATAATGTTCAGACTTATTGACATGTAGGTATTAAGAAGTAAAAAACAGCAAAATTCGGCCGGACCGAATTTTTAATACCCTCCACCATTTTCATTTCACTGATTTGAGGAAGAATTTTCATTATATTAATGAACAATTTCGTTAATTTTACATAATTGAAACTCAATGAAACTTTTTTACATTTATTCAATAAACCTCTACGTTGGTTCAAAATCAATAACAAATTTCATTGCCGGAACGTAGGATTTCATTTCTGGTATGAAGCTTTTTCTTTCAGTGTAGCTTCAAACGACAAGGAAGCTAAGTTTTCGAGGGATCCTCATAAATGTGGAACTAAAATTTTCCCAAAACCTACTATTTCTAAAAAATTACAAAAAAAACAAATTAAAAAGCCGTAAGTTCGACCGAGCCGAACTTTGAATACCCTTCACCATTTGTAACGAATTTGGAAATTTTCCAAAAAAAAAAATATTCGCCAAAAATTCTGTTAAAATCTTAAAAATACCGAATAATATAGCTAAAATCATCACAATACCGAATATAGGGAGGTACCGTTGTAAGGGGGCTATACGATATCGTAGACTTATATAGACAATTCTCTTCCAGAGGGTAAAGTACTCAAAAGGAACTCCTTGTGTTTATTTTCAGACAATTTCATTGAAAAGTGTGGCTAAAATCATTAAAATACCGAATATTGAGGGGTACCGTTGTATGGGGGCTATACGATGTCGTGTACCTATATGAACAATTCCCTTCCAGAGGGTAAATTACTCAAAAATAAATCTTTGTGTGGATTTTCAGATAATTCTATTGGAACATGTGGCTAGAATTATCAAAATACCGAATATAGGGGGGAGGGGGTGTATCGTTGTATGGTGGAGGGCATAATAATAATTAACACAGACCATGCAAATTGTCGTTGCATTTTTACTGTTATTTCCAATGCGATTTCAGAATGATATTTGCAAATTAAGATTTCCGTCCACGAAATCAGCATCAATACAAACGTCAGCAGTTCACTTTTCAAGTATTTCGGGAAGTGACGCTGCAGTTACGCTGTAGAGCGACTGCCAAATCAGAAAAGATTTCAGTTGATGATCCACTTTGATCCCTCAATTTTAGCGAACATCTCCTGAGATATTTGGCTTTTAAAACAACCAAAACAGCATAATATCATGAGTCTAGCACCGGTATTTCAGGGTATTACATGCTTAAGGTGTTGTAGGACATAAAAACAATATAAATCCATATTTAATTTCAAAAATGACAAAACACATAGGAAACTCCTTCTAAATTTAGGACCAATCCCTCGTTTATTGGCAGCTAAGCAAGTGGAATGTATGGCGTCTAGTGTTTTTTTTTTTTTTTTTTGTTACTTGTCACAGGGTCGGTATTGTCTACACCTCCCCATTTATTTCTTGGTACACAATCATTTTCAATTTAATGTCATTATGTGCAATTTGTCACCAGCCAACCTGAAGTAGTCAGTGTCAATCAATTGTTTCCCGTTTCTGTCTTTTACCCACGCATTCAGTGGACTACGCGGACCCTATTGCAGCGTAGTTAGGGAACTGGCCAGTCCCAGTGCCTGAATGTTAACTTTGTTTGAGTAGGCATGTCAGTTTTGTTGATTGTCGGTCATTATTCGGGCCCACTTTCGGCTTGCGCTTCATTATTTATTTACTCGTTATTTTTTGTCACTACTTTGTTCCAATGTTTGATGACGACTTCGTGACAAAATGTGATTTAAAATCAACAATGGGATTGTTAATATCGTTACCGGGTGTTTTGTTTACCTACGGCATTCAATGGATGATACCATTGATGCGCCCACAATGCTCTTAAGCTTGGAATCGAAGCCATTCTATCTGTGAGAGTTTTTTTTTAACAAATTGCCCAATTTATATGTCGATGCGCAGTTCTTTGTTGCTGTTGGGTGAAATTAATTCGATGCAATTTTAAAATCAATTACATCCTCAGCTGTGACATGCACATTTTTTTAGTCGCCTGTCAATATAAAATAGTTAGATAGAAACAAAATAAGGCTGGTGCTGGTGACGTCATAAGTGTTACAAATATGATGACCTTAAACTCGGCTCGTTCTGTCGTTTATATTGTTCATTCATTGTCAAAACTAACTTTCGATTCAGTGTTAATGAGTCGAGGTTAGATGTGTATTTTTCGCTACAAAGCTTAATTTTGTTAGCATTTTTGTACCCTACACCACACATTGGGACAAAAGGAGATAAGACTAAGACAAAAGGGGCACAGTTCATTTATTTGGCCAAAGGGCGAAGCCTATAGAGATTTGAGATTTTGATATAGCTCTCATATATAACAAGGGCGTAATATCGGACCAAATTGGAGGGATTTTGACAGATACGATCGAACTTAGTCTCTACTAATATGACAAATATCAATATGGGTTTATATACAGCGTAGATCGGAGTTACTGCTAGTATATGTTTCTTCCGATTTGATATTTAAGCCGTAACAATATTCCGTACTAGATACCAGATACAGCTTTGAAATACCTTTGTCCAATTTTGTCGCCCCTCACTTCAGATTTCAATATCAAGCTTCGATTAGAATATAGTCCGCCAAGTTTTGACCATATGTTTCAAATATAACTGTAGCTCAGACAGATACATTTCTCTCTTCTCATATAAATAATTTGCACAGAAATAATTTTGGTACGAGCGATTTCTAACAACATGCAAATACCTAAGTCAAATTTAGTGTAAATCTATTAAAAATATGTCGTAGCTTTCGTAAGTTAGTTGCATTCAAATGCTCAATATAAACGATTATTTGCTACGGGTATTCCTACTATATGCTCACAGCCGTGCTTGGCGTTACAACTGGATCAAGCAATCTTTCTAAGCAATTTGAACGTATGTGGAAAACATTTCATTCTTCTATCTTTCGATGTTATTGTTGCAAACATCCGCAATTTAGGAACAGCAAAAGCATTCCATGGTCTGTTAACGACTGACCAAAAACAAAAATATGTTTTCACAGACCGGAGTTCGTTGCAAGACATCATTCACTAGACAAACTTCTCTTGCCTAAAGACTGGCATATTTGTGTCTTCCAACTAGTCTCCGCGATGTCGTTAGTGTACAACACACCTTACTCTTTGATTACCTTGTTTGACTATACTATACATACATATATAGTGACTAAATGCATGTAGAGTATAATTATTTGTTTGATTTTTTTCTTTTGCACAGTAATGCTGGAAGTCATATCTTCAAGAACATCAAGTCATTCACAAATCATTCATTTCGCATACGATCACTAGCTACGTTTTGACAAATTTTCTAAATCCGGCTACACATTGCAACAAATACATCACATCCAGAAGTGATGAAGAGGTACTGCAACGCAACATCCCTTCTGGGCGAATGCAATGACATGACACCGTAACGACCGAAAAACATGACAGTGACAAAAACTTTTCGTTGAACAAGACATTGGCCGCCACTTCAACTAAGTTGCAAAGCATTTACATCCCATCGTTCAATTCGTGGTCTCCCATACGATAAGGAACGCATTAATAGGGGTGGAGGTGAATGGGGGATAACGATGGGCGAAGTGTGGAACATAATTAAATGGCTGTCGAATGAGGCATCTTTCTTCTTCTATCCACTTTGTCAATGATCAGAACGTGAATGATGAGGACAATGTAGTTCCTCTTGGTAATTTTTAGGGATTGTCATTGACACAGTCCCCCTGCTGTTGGCTGCTTTGGTTTGACAATGAATGACGCCACACGACATCAGCTAAAAATTACGAGATCACACGATCGAAGACCACACACATTTCTATGTCTGCTCCAATGACGTATCTAAACAAGAACCGCGTAGATTCAAGTAGCTAACCAGAAATCTGCGCTGCTTAAAACGTTCAATGGTTTGGAGATTTCCTTGGCTGGCGCATCATTCACCATGAGTGTCTAGTAGACGCAATGACTGCATGCTGATGTTGTAAGAAATTACAAGCACGAATTTGTTTTTTTTTTTTTTTTTTGTAGCTGGTATACTGCACAGTGGTTTCCTCAAAATATATATTTTATTTAATTTTTGTTTTTTTAGTTTTGTCCGGTTATGACAAACTAGCAAATGTTCGCTACATCGTATGCGGAAATATGAATTTATATGAAGTGGATTTCAAATGTGGAACGTATTATTTCAGATTATATATTGAAGCACTAAGTTCAGTACACATCGAAAATAGATCGATTGCATATGATAAATGCATACATTCAAAATTAAACTTTTCGGTCGAACATATTTCTAAAAATTGGTGCTTAGATTTTGTAGCTTTGTATTTTTGTTAATTTGTAAAATGTGATGTGACATATATTTCACAGTGATCTTAACTACTAACTACTCCGTACATAATGCATACAAAATCTAGTAAAATTCAGTTCAGTTCTTACACTCAGTACACATTTCCAAAAACCACCTACTTCATCAACCGATTGCCACGAATTGATTCTCAAAACAAATTTGCCACTATCCGTCAACATGACTCCAAATGGTGCTAAATGTAGTGCATTTTAATACTTTTGGTACACGTATTGTTGGAATTTCGAAAAACCCTTAAGTTTGTCTATCCTACACAATATCTGAGACTCTCACCCCAAATTTTTGATTTTCAGCTCTATTCCTTCTCCAAATTCCAAAGTTAGTACTATTCAGTACTTTATAGTGCGTATTTCCAAATCCACCGTCAATTATCAACCAATTCGCAAAAAAAAGTGATCCTATTGCCGACTCATTCCTTACCCAAATACCAAATTTAGTACTTTTCAGTACGTTGTTTTCGCAAGCACCTTTAAATCACAACCATGCACACTAACAGTGATCCAAATGGCAAATTTCAGATTTCAAGCAGTATCCATTCGAGCAATGCCCAATGTAAACAAGTAAGCAAAGGCTATAGTCGTGCGCGGCCGACTATGTTATACCCTACAACAGTACAATATGTTAGAAGCCCCTTATGTCCAAATCCATTTTGCAAGATATCGCTTTTGAAATTAGGATTTTGACTATGGACATTTGCCCAACATTTATGCACTCCGTCCAATGGTCATCCAAAATGCTAGAATTCTTCCCTGTCTTAAACTCTCTTCACAGGCGTGTCGATTGGCTTTAATTGTGTAATCGGAAAAACATTTCTGTTTCTGTTTCACCCACTAAATATTACCCGATGACCATCAAAATTGGCCAATTCTGCCCAGCCCTAAGCTCTAGCCCCATGCCAACTTCCGCGTCGATTGGTCTATAATTGCGTCCGATAGAGCAACTGCAAAATAAGGTTTTTTTTAAGTTTTTGGTCCATTTCAACCCCTAAATATTAAGCTGACCCTATCCCCACCTCCATTCTAAATTTCGTGAAGATCGGGCCATAATTGCGACCTGTAGAGTGATTACAAATTAACATGGACAGACGGACAGACGGACGGACGGACATACATAGCTCGGCGAGATAGGAAGATCCATATATACTTTTCTATGTGGGAAACCAATATTTGGTGGTGTTACATAATTTTTGGCCCAATCAAACTTATAATACCCCCAACACATAGTGTTGTAGGGTATAAATACTATATACATATAAAATAAAACATTCAGAACCATTCATTACCTTTCGGGCACATGAGTACCAATTTTGAAAGCTACCTCCAATTCCAATCCTGTACTCCAAGAGTAATCTTAATTGCAGGATCCCTACTCTATCGGTTCACCGAAATCCAAATTATACCAAATTAAGTACCTTTTAGTACTTAGTAGTACAATTTTCCAAACTACCTTCACATCATTATTGTGTATAGTACAGTGATATAGGTAATATGCAGAGAAATAGAAAGTATTTGTGCTACAGATTACGTTAATGTTCATGCTAACTTATTTCATTTAAGTACATTTTGGAATTAACTGCTTTTAAGAGGCAATTGTTTCTGGTCGCCTGGTCCCAGGTAGACTGCACCGAAATGTCTGCATCCGCTATGTGACACACCATTAAGCTTTTTCAGAAGAAAGTAAGCCGATGTTGGGTCGCCAAACTGTTGCCCCAAAACAAAATGCCGATAATGTCTTCATGAGTATTCAAATAACTAACTGTGAAAATGAACAATTTGATCTTCAAATGCTGAGAGTTTAGAGAATGGTTTCGTTCTTTTCACCGCATGGGCGCAACCACTGTCTTCTGTTCTGTCTTTTTATTTCACTATTTTAGCGTCATCTTCACGGCATCCAATCGTGTCAATGAAATTTGTTTTTCCTACACCAACAACAAAAACATCAATGTGGCTGTGACAATTTTAGAATCATGATTCCCATTTATGTCGTGAGATGGCTGCAGACCTCGATGAGCGAGCAGCACGCGAAGTCGACGTTGGCGTGGCGCATTGCAAGGATCACCTATGGAGGCAAATGTCTGCTGGCTGCACTCAGTGCTGCGGTGTGTGATGGGATCGTTTCTGCTCCAGTGTTTGTGGTAATGTGTCAACGTTAACAATGTAAACTGTCAAATTTGACATTTTGTGGTTACAAAGCAATATGTACATAGCGCTCTGTCTTTCTCCCTGTCCGTCTGTTTTGGCTTGACAGCTCGTCTGCGTAGATCGATATTACATCTCAGGAAACAAATTGATTTAGATATGGTTACGCCGTTCTGGAGTGTTCACTTCCCTTCACTATCCCTTCCAACATATTGTTTGAAATGTTGGTATGTGTAGTATGCCACTGTTTATGTATGGATGGACGCGGATTAATGACAGCTGCCATATCTTCGTTAATATCGAAAATAGCTATATATGTTTGCTTTGCCACAGACTACCTTTCTCATTCGATTCGCAAAAAAATAGATTCATTATTTTGCATTGAAATTCGTGACTGTGTCAGAAGTTTTGTTTTTGTTCGTTAAACATTGGAATGCCACTCAGTTGCAGCATGTGTCCAGCCTGAAGCGAACTTAACATCTAGTTTATGAGACAACAAGGGAATATCGTTATGAATGATAGTACGGATAGTTCGGGAGATGAGCAAACTCATCGGGTTTACAAGCGCCTTGCTTCAATAATCTTTGTTGGGACTGAAAATATAGGTCTCAATTATTTGAGCGTACACCAAGCTCAACGTACGCACGTACATGCCGACATCACATGTACATATATCGATTGCCCTGATGGTTGTGTGTTTTCTTATTTGATCCGAAATGACAACATGTGTCAAGTCATACGAAACTTCAGTCATGCTGGTGTTGTTTGCAAGCAACTATACGTCAAACAACTGTCATGGTTCGCACTTGACTCCAGGCGGTGTCTCGAAGACAAACAAAACAAATAAATTACAGTAACAGCATTTAATCGCTCGTAGTTTCGATCATGGAAGGAATATAATGAATATGTTGAAATCGGGAATTGTCATTAATCAGCAACTAGTTGAATCTTGCTGGATGCGAGTGCGGACGACGGGCCTAGACATCGGTGTTTGTCGAACATCACCGCTCCTAATTTGAGAGTTATAGGACAGCTTATGTTTTGTAGGCAAGCTGTTTAAGCAGCGTTGAACTATTGATTCCGCAGGTAATTTCACGTCCAATAACCCATATGCGCCGGAACAAAACAGTCAAGCAAAGGCAAGCGGATGGATACATAAGTTTCAATTCCATACTCTTTCTGTCTTTCCTTCTTTAACAGCTTTCTGCAGCGAAGCAACGCCAATTTTTACTTCGAACTGAGACACATTTTCAATGAGCTACTCGCATCGAATGGAAAGCGTCATCATTCAAACTTCCTTATTAAATATGGTCCCAAACTTGCAGATTTATGCCAAGAGTAAAGGGATGGCATAGCTCAGCGTTGATTACAACGGAAGTGATCAAGTTTGAAACTGATACGGCTTGATGTGTCCGTCTGGCTGTCTGCTAATCCGGTGTTGTGCCCGTTCACAAGGCTGGCTTCACTAATATGTAAAGCACGTTCTTCAGTAGTTGTTTCCAGATTATATCTGTGGTGTAATTCAACAGCAATGCGGTGGAGGTTGCAGGAGGACGCACACAAATGACTGTGCATCCGACTGGTCAGCTAACAACTTTATTTGTTGTCTTTTGCCTGAACGCTGGCCGGATGGTAGGTTGTTTATTTTTGACGCGGCAACACTTCCCTGCTTAAATGTTTCAAATTACCTCTAAAAGTTGCAAATGAACTTGAGCTTTCGTCGAGATGTTCTTTATTGGGTCCGAGGATGAGTTTCTGTGTGTTTCGACTGGCGTCTACGGGAAGAACTCAAACGGCAAAATGATTGTGAATGGCTTAAGCAGCCTTCACGGTGGCCTGCTGTCGGCCAGACCAACAAGAACACTTACCATTTAGGTTAAAATGATTTCATGCTCTTTGCATTTGAGCATCACAAACGATGGCGACTTATTCAGTTTGTGCAGTGACGTCTCAAACTTTGCCACCTAATTTCCTTGTTTTCTTTTCTTCACTATGCGATCAAATTTAAAGGAACTCCTATGTATAATCTTTCAGAGAACTGAGCTACTTGATTCCTCCCATGGAAATATTTTCAATACCGCCTTTTATTGCTGCCTACTTATGCCAACGCAAAAGTCTAAAAAACCCGGCTGGAGTAAAAATCATAAATAAAGTTGACTCATAATTTATTACTATTGAGCTTCCAAGTCTTGCGCAGACAATCATTAGTCGACGAGTAAATCTACCAAAGACCTGACAAAAGGCTTGCTTCGAATGTTAGAGAACAGTTGAAAAAGAAAACAGGAATTTCCTAAAGATCCCATTTGGAACTGGAAGATGTTGAAAGCTGTTCCATATCTCTTATAAGCATTTTGTTCTGAAATTGTAAAAGTGCTTCGGCAGACGCTACGAGGTTTGTTGAGAAATGAGTAGAAGCACTTGGAGAAATTAATAAAAGTGATTTAAATCACCCTTGCATCGCAATAAAGACATTCCGAAGGTTGCAATTTTACAATTGCGCTAGAAAGGACAAAAATGCGCAACATCGAAATTAGGATTATATTAAAAACAAGTAAAATAGTATCAGTCGGTTTTGCCGACAGATGTATACCCCCAGCCTTCAGTTGTAAACGTGACAGATTTGGACTATATCGACTACTTCGTGTACTTTATATGAGATATGTGCACATTTTCGGAAATATTTATCAGGTAACAGATATAGCGGACCGAATTATTCCATTTTCATACTTCATCTAATACAGATAAAATATATTGGTATGTGCAAAATTTGAAGGAAATTGAACATTCGTATTTAATTTTATGCGAAATCGTAAATTTCGACAAATTAAATATTCATATCAGAATACTGGTGAAGAGAAACATTTAGATATAGCAAGTTGTTAAGAATCATCGACTTGTTTCGCAAGTTATGACAATTATAAGTTGGCAGATCTGGTGTTGATGAAAATATTGAGAAGCTCCAAGTCTGAATAGAATCGGATGTTAATTTTGCGTTTTACTAGCTTCATGGATACTCAAAATTTTGACCCTCTGTGGGGGAGGTACCAGAAGGAGAGGACCGATATATCCCATCTTCACACCAGATCTTGAATTAGTAGAAATAATGGGACGTGTGTAAAATGAAGAGAACCGGATGTTTATTTCGGATTCTTTTCTCGTTTTGATTATTCAAAACTGTCATCCTTTGTGTGGGAGGTACTTAATGGAGTGGACCAGACCTAGAACTGACGTAAATATCAGGATTTGCAAAGTTGGAACAAAATCGGATTATCGATTCTCTTTCTGTGCAGAAAAAAATATAGGTACCAGAAGGAGTGGACCGATATTGCCCATCTCCGAACTCGATCTAAGTTTGACAAAAATATTACGATGTACCAAGTTTGGACCAAATCGGTTACTCCCTTCGAGAGTTATCGTGCGCACCAGCCAGACAGACAGACGGACGGACGGACATCGCTAGATCGACTCCAAAGGTTCTGAAACGGATTTGGTCCAAAGAGACCTAGGGTCTAAAACCGTTATTTTGACTAGGCACGTTTTGACCGTATCAGATGAAATATACCCTCTGTAGCCATATGGCTGAGGGTATAATAAAGCGTAAACAATATTATTTGTCACATTAAGAAATTTGTGCGTACATTTCGAAGGGGAAATTTCTGGTTTTGAAAGTTGGATATTGTCAGAAGTATCATAAAAAATTGTATCTCATTTGTTAAAATTAGATTATGTTGTATAATTTTCAAACGCAAAATGTTCATACAAAAAGAGGAAAAAGGTTAACAACATGCTCGATAACTTCCACATTCCGCAAATTACTAAAATTATTAATAAATAAATATGTATTATAGATGTGTGCGTGTAATATAAACATGTTGAAACTAGAAAAGATGCATTTCTAGAAATGCGAGTTCAAACTTTCCATTTTGTATGCATTTCAGATATGTAAGGGATAGCGAAATGTTAGAGATGACAATGGTTTACAATATAAAGTGCTTAATATCCAAATAGAAAAGCTTGGAATACGACAGTGACGTTTTAAAATTATAAATGTTGATAACCCTATCTTCCGAAATGCTAAGGACAGTTATATATCTTCCCCATGCCCATATTTGTCTACAGTTATGTCATTACGTGTATTTCAGCGTCACACGGGAGTGTTGTTCCAGAAATTGAAAAATTAAGTTATTATTTGGGGAGTTCCAGGCAAAAGTGGTCAATGCGCTACTAAACGAGAGTACTAATCAATTCAAGATTAGGGAAGAACCCTTCGATGTTCTTATATGATTTATATTTCGTTAAATTTTTAAGAGAAAGAGAGAGAGAGCGGGAGGGAGGGAAGAATACTTTAGAGCATCAACTTATTTCTGGTATTTTTTAAGTTCTAGTATTTTTATACCCTACACCATACCCCACCATTCCGTTTGTAACTCCTCGAATTACTCATTTTGGTCAGCGTAAAATTCTAAGTAGATTTAGCGATGCCCATCCTGTCTGTTGTAATAACGCTATATTTCGAACGAATTGAGATAGAAGACTACAATTTGCCACACATTTGTATTTTGCCAGTAGGCTGGTTAAGTTCGTAAATTGGTAAAGTCCGTCCACGCTTTCGTATAGCCCCCATATAACGGTATCTCCCAATATTTTTATGATTTTATCGACATTATTTACCGGAATGACTCGGAATCGGTACTACAGCCTATGACAAATAATTACTTGTACAGGTCCTTGTCTTCGTATAGCCGCTCTTGTCATTCAAACGATATTTTTCTACAATATTTTTTTTTTTAATTTTTTGAAGTTCCTTCCAAATGTAGGGTATAAAAAGTTCGAACCGGTTTTATACTTGTTTTGTTTTCATCCTATTTTATTGGGGTGATGTGGCATTTCTGTACAGGTTTCGTGTTTAAGGTGTGATCTTCTTGAGTCCGGCATTAACGTCTAACATTTCTTACCAGATGAACAAAAGAAAAATATGTGATCAAGTAATGAAATGTTACTCACTTTGGTGGGGGTCCCGTTCCTGTAGAACGCTGCAGACATTTGCGTGAAAAAAGCAAGGACACATCATGAAATTAATAAAGCACAGCAGCATTAGCAATACCGTGTGCATACCCAAACAGGCGACATCATACTCCGCAAACCCGAGCGTCCCATACATTCCAACATCAACTCTACTATTAATCAACCTGATATATAATCGAAATCTGCCAGTGTCGCATCTCGCCATTGCTATCCAATGTTGGTGGAGGGAAAACGCCAGGCTGTGTCTTTGACTGCAGATCGCGTTGCCATGATTTACTTGCTGATCAATAATTATGCCGATCACTGCATTCTGCATGTACGTTGCTCTTGTGCAGAGATGAGATGGCATTTGAAACTTTTATGTGATTCATCGGTCCGCTTATGAACTTGCAACTTGCTGTGGCAGATGTTCTGGGTTCGTTGTTGTTTTGGTGATGTTCTTGATATTGTTTCACTCAAATCTTTGTTTTAGTCGCACCTCTATAATTATGTTTTCCTCGTTAATTACACAGATTCGTTTAAAGGTAGATGCGCACATGCGCATTCCTTTAAAAGTTGTCGGCTTTCGTTTTAGTTTGGTTGGGCAAATTAAAAGCCGGCTCGAGAAGGCAACACCTTTCGGTACTGCCTTTCTGGGTGGAGTTTGGAAAGTTATCAGCTAATTTTTCGTTCGGCCACACTAGCCAGCAACGACCAAACGGAGTAGAGAGCAGTTAGTGTAATTCCGGTGTTAACTATACAAGAACAGGTCATCATCAATCACATTGCCCGGACCCAGACGCTATTGCCACGACGAACCAGATCTCGAAAAATGATGAATGGCTCTTAGCACATTTTCCCTCGTCAAGTGTGTGAGAAACCCTACAACCCAATCTCAAATTTCGTTCATTATCCCAAATCTATCTGAGATAGCTATTTGAAAACCTTGGGAGAACTTGATAGCTGTGTATGGATAAGTGTGTGTGTGTGTGTGTGTGTGTGTGAGTGTGTGTGTGAATAGTGTATTTACACCAAATCAACAAGTACTTAATACAATTCCATAAACAACAAAACAACAATGTTGAGCGGCTTAAATCAAAGCAGCTGAAATAACAAAACACTTTTCACTCCTCCGTAATCTTAACTAATTGACAGATTTACATAAGGATTAAAACTAGCCAGACGCTTGCACACACCGCCGCACTCATTGTTAACGCTCTTAGTCAGCATTGATTGACGATTGACAGACGAGTGTCATACGTCACTCAAAGATATTTAACACTTTCTACTTGGCCAAGACTACCAGTGTCATTAGATGATAAAGCGTGGAAAGAGAGAGAGAGAGAGAGAGAGAGAGAAAAACATCGGCATCACGTTTTGCCTAATCCTTGATCTAAAGGCAAAAGAGTCTAATCTTCTTCCACCATCATTTACTTGTAAAGAAAAAATTTGAAAATGAATCGGCAAGTTTTTTTTTGTCATTATTAAAATAAAGCCTTTGAATTTCTATACCTATCATTCCGTTTGTAACTCTTCGGAATACTCATGCTATACCCTACAAAGTATTTATATATTCTGGATTAGGGTAAAATTCTAAGTCGATAAAGCGATGTCCGTCTGTCGTAATCATGCTATTATCAACCGTTTTTTTTCTTGTATTTTTCGACGGATGTTTTTTTAATTTTTCAGGATTCTTCCAAACGGCGGAGGGCATTAAAGTTCAGACCGGCCGAACTTAGCAGCTTTTTACTTGTCCATCCCCAATAAGAGAGATAAATCAAACAAGCGTAGATGTCACACCACTCGGTTCATATTTTATGCCATATTATCACCCATAAACTGGACAGAAATTGGGATACTTGTTACGGCCAGTTAAATCTTAATTTGATGCACTGTAATATTGGGTCAAACATTGGTGACGGGGTACATGTACGTTCCGACAAAAATTACACCAATAAACAAAAACAACAGCTAACAAAAAATAGAGAATATTGTTCACATCTGTGACGATTTTAACACGTTAACAATAGCCTGGTTGAGGGCTTTCTGTCCTCCTCGCCTCCGACGAACACCCAGCCACCCAAAATGTTCAAAGCAATGGAATCGGTGAAATTGATTGACTTTGTGTGAAATGTCAGCGTGTTTGCTTTTGTTGTTGAACATGAAGAAATCGCCAACATAAACAACAAAAGAAAAGGGTTTGGCCGGTTTGCACAACTGCTGCTCTCCCCATACACCATGTGTGTGTGTGTGTGCGTATGCTACAAGAAGCGACAGTAATCGAACGGGGGCGTACACACTCGTAAAGTTAAATAGCCGTATGTCCGCTAGTCAACTCACTGGTCTCCGATACCCTTCTGTTGCTGGGAGCTGCTGGT
Organism: Musca domestica; assembly: GCF_030504385.1. Classification (NCBI taxonomy): domain Eukaryota; kingdom Metazoa; phylum Arthropoda; class Insecta; order Diptera; family Muscidae; genus Musca; species Musca domestica. The sequence goes on from NW_026712358.1 coordinate 539,278, forward strand.
GCGGTTCTAGAAGCCAACTTGGGCTTATTCCAGTGTTCGCATCATTAGTCGTGAACAAAGTGTTTCTGTTGGACCGTTTGTCATTTAATGTCAATGTTCAATATGCTAAACGTAGTTGTCGGTCCGTTTCGTTCAGCTTTTATGCCGCACCCTTTTGATGGTTCTATTGTGGGGGGAATTCAGCCCTGGTCTAATGTTCGTAATCGTCAACATCAAAGAAGGCAGGTAGAGGCTGTCATTAAACGTGGTACGATTTGTTCGTAGCTTCCTTTAAATTATTACCAAAGGTCAATTTAAATTTGATCGGCGGTGTCAGCTCGCCAGACGTCATGTGAGACGCCACACCGTTCAGCACTAATATTGTCAAGTTAACATCGAGGCATCTAGCACTTTGACGCTTAATTTGTTTTTAATTTTGTTTTATTGTTTTTAACCCTTTTCGGCGGCAATTAGAATGCAGTCGTTTTGTTGTTGGGCAATACACTTCCATTATTGATTATCTGTCGGCCGTGAGCTGCTCTGTTGTTGGCGACTAATAGCCGATGAAGCGTTGCGACCGAACTGTAGCACCCTCTCGAATTGAAGTGTTAATGTTGTTATTTAATGAGAATATAGGTATATTGAGCCGAACATATGACGCGACACAATTAAAATTATTTAATTACTAGAGTTTCAACAAATACGGCAAATTTTCAATACACAATTATTGAACGGGGAAGTATTCATAGTTCGAACTACTCAGCATTTTCCATTTCCATGTATCAAGTCCACATGAAAATATATACATTTTCCAAGCACACTTTTGTAACTAACTAATTTATTTATGCTTCGGTTGTTGTAAAGCTACATTGTTTTATGAAAACGCTGCCCTATCCAAAGTTACGAAATAATTTATTCAGTTCCTTGATAAAAGATGCTAATTCATTGGAAATTGCGAGCAAAAACAATTCAGTTCTAGTATATTTTCAACCATTTCCTTAAGCAATATTTCAATACCCAACGGCTAACAATATTCCCTTATGTCTGTACTTAGCAGCATAGGTCTTATTTTCTACGTTTTTCTATATAATACTTAGCTGGGGCTACAGTGAAGCTGTAGCTTTTCTTTATGCTGTGTTAATTTCATACTGGGAGAGATGAAAAAACTGCTACCAACTTCAGACTGCTGTCATTTCTAAGCCACTCTTCCGACAGCTGTTAAAGTTGTTCCAGTGACAGCTCATTATATTGTTTACAAGCGTACAAAAGCATGTTTGTGAGAGTTTTCCAGAAAAAAAGTTATTCGTGATGGAATTCAAGCGCGATAGTGTGATTTGTTTATATTTGGCTTGAAAACAATAAGTGGCTATTGTTAGAGCACATCAGCATTTAAATGTGAATAAATTTTTGTGTCCCGTACCATCGCTCGTTACCGTGGTACTGTTAGCGTAGCCCGACGTCAAGGAAGTGGACGGAAGAAAACTGCAACATCAGCAGAAATGGTTTGAAAAGTAAAGAAGTGGCTTGATCGAAACCCGCGTAAAGCCATTGATATTCCAAAAAGTGCAAGAACTTACACCACAACAGAAAGAAAAGAGCGAAGCAACTCTCGCTTGGCCGAAAGTGGTTAAATGCCGAATGTGGTGAACTCTCCGATGAGAAAACATTCGTTGTCCAGCAGTTTTTAAACAAACAAAATTATCGTGTTTACTTGCCAAAGATGTCAGCTGAAAATGTGCACCTTCGGTTGACCACCAGATATCAAGCGCCGGCCATGGTGATAGTGTGGGCCACCATAACAGCCGATGGTCGCTTTTCCGCTCGTCGATTAATAGACCGTGGCATAAGAATAAATTCCGAATATTATCGCGAAAATATTCTGGAGGGTGTATTTAAGCGCACAATGGCCACCAAAATCTCCAGATACCAATCCGTTGGACTATTGTGTCAGGAGCAAAAGTGACTATTTCGAACAAATCTAATCTTATTCAAAAATTTGATGCTATTTCCGAAATTTTTTGCATTCATTCAATAATATTCAAAAAAAAAAAAAATGTAAAAATTCTGGCGTTTGACTTTGATGCAGTTTTCTTATCTCACCCTGTACTATGTATGCAAACGGTGGACCACCCGACTTTTAGACCTTCTTTACTGGTTTTTAATTTGTTTAAGCTAAATAATTCAATTGTTAAATGTACTTTATTTTCAATGTTAATCTCGATCATAGAGCAGACCCCCTTCGTTTATCGTTAGTAAACTACTCGGTGGGCTATAATTGGCCCGAGCTAGCCTGTGTATATATTATTTCACGTACGAGGCTTTCTTTTACTGACCTATTGTCGACGGATGCAGCTCTGTCTAGGAACCTTTGAGTGCAAGCCATAGGAGATTTATCTATACGGCTAAAGTCGATCGATTCGTAAATTATCCTGTTAGCAGGTAATGCCAGGTCCCATAGTTATCCCCGTTCCAAATGTTAGCCTTGCCTGTTCGCTGAACATCTTAAAGCCGTATTTCGTAGAAGTTCTTAGTAAGAGCAAACCAAATTCCAAATTTTTATAATACTGTATTTTCTCGTTCACATCCCACAAAGCTTATTCCTGATTTCTGGCCTTCGCGAAGGTTATGAAAAGTCCAGCCCGGATAAACTTGTTTTATACATTACCAGATTTTTTTGCAAAGAAATGTTTGGCATTCTCAATCAATAATATTAGACGTTGCACCCTTATTCACAGTCCAAATACTACCAAGTTATTTCCTTTATTACAAACAGTTAAAGACTCAATTAAAGAGGTCTTCTTACTTGGAGTGAATCAATATAAATCACTTTATCTGCTCATTTATCTGCCATAACTACTTCTGCCACAACTTGCGTCACCACCCAGTTCGGCTTCGATATCATATCTGTATAGAAATGAACCCTTAATCCCAACATTGCTCTGAAAGTGATTCTCGTAAACAAAAACATTAGCATCGCCACTGCCAATGCCAATGCCAATGCGGCCGTATAAATGAAATAAAACTGAGTAACCAGAAAATTTCCGATTTTACGGCGATTATCATTGAGTTGTGATTTATTTGGCGGAACAATTTGTCTGTCGCAGCAACAAAGCGGGCAATGAAAAACTCGTGATTGCCACAAGGCCCAAATGAGACACTCTCGCCAGCAGAGCGAACGTACTACCCTGATAAAAGGGGTTGCTCTTGGCTGGATAAATAAATGAAGTCAAGTGAAGCTGCCACATTTCGTTGGGCTGATGATTTGTAAGTTCTTTACACTTACAGCGGCAGTATTTTGGCACAATTATTGCGAGAGTTGGCTATGGGTGTGTCCGCCGTTATCCGTTTTATTGCTCACCCTCTCTTCGCCCATAAAATTAGCAAGGACGGGGGGAAATCCGTCGAGTTGAATCACATTATCTCTGGTCTCATTATCGTTTGCCATCGTTGGCGTATCAAGGCTCATTCCGCACGCCAACTATAACGTCACCACCAAACTCCCCGTAAACAAATAGAGCCAGGGAAGTGCTAAATCTGTTCGGGTTTCAAATTGATTATGTTACACTTGCACAACGCACGAAAAGGATGCCGAATTAAAAACACATAGTTGATGGTAATTTTCACAATGATGGCACATGATCACTAGGCCAGCTAATGAGAATAAAGTGACAGTGCAAAACTGCCACAGTGGTTAAATGGCAAAATTTTCGTAATTCGTGGTGGGCTGAAAAAATAGAAATGGCCTGGTTTCCACACACCAAAACTCCTGCTACCAAATAATGGATGCCGTGCCAACTTACAAATCAACATGATTTTTGCAAGGGCTTGTTTTGATTTTCTTTAGTTTTGTCCGCTGCCTGTATTGATTTCGAAATCTTGTGATTTGCAGTTAACCGCTCAGCACAATGTATCTCTGCTGATAACATCTTGCTACTTCAACAACTCACCGGAGCCACACTGTGGCACCAGCTACAATTGCCCATTTAGGTTGAAATTTGACGAGTTTAGATTAAATCGATTCAGATATGGCTATAGCTTTCTTGTAGGGTATCATATAGTCGTCCCCATACGTCTTTATTGTTTTTAATATAACATATAAGCATTGTCACTACAAGGCTCGCAGATCTGACCAAATTGAACGCCGTTTTCCCGTACTTTACTCCGAAATTTTAAATCATGTTTTCCCTATCTTAATTTTTCTAGAAAAAACACTATGTGTATTTCAAAAATATAGTATTTCATAAAAACCAGTGTTTTTGATTTCAAGTTAAATATTGAACGACTAATTTCAATACACATCGATAATAGTTCATACAACTTTAATGATTTGGTACATAAATACCCTTTGTAAAAATATTTTAGTTATTACAGTGTCCGTAATTCCAAATTGCACAATTCTACCTCTGTTCCTACCCAATGTACCAAATTTAGTACCAATGAGTACTTTTCGTACATTTTATATATTCAGTAGTGTCCTTACACTCCCTACCGAATTTAGCACTTTACTTATACTTCTTGTACACGTTTCCAAGCACATCTCCTTAAATCAACCCTACTTCCTAAACTTGGGTTTCATACTGAATATCTTATCTTACCGTTATCCAAATTAAGTAAATTGTATTAGTACTCTCCGTACTTATTGCTACGTTTTTCAAAATCCACCTCTATATATCAACCCTATCTCACAAAAAGTGGCCCTAATACCAAATTTTAGATTTCCAGACCTATCCGTTCCTCATATACAAAATATATTTATGCTCAATCTTATGCACTACCAGTGACCCCAACATGAGCATTTCAAATTTCCAGCTTCATCCGTACACCCAAATCCAAATTCTACTAAATGAAGTACACTTAGTACACATATAAAAAAAAAACCTCCTTTTATCAACTATAGTTCCCCAACTTGATTCTTATAACAAATGTCTACATTTTAGCTCTATCTGTTCACATAATACCAAATGGTACCAAATATAATGCTTTTTAGTACACTCCTATTTCGAATTTCAAAAAAAACTTTTAATGCATCCATCCTACACACCATCAGCGACCATTGTCCCAAATTTCAGAGCAGAGTACTTTAAATACGTTTTTATCAAATGCCCTGATTGGCGTACGAAACAACACACATACAATGCCAAAACATTCGTTTTGAATTACACTGCCTTGTGCCCACTGTGCAACTGCAACTCCTGCCGACGTATTAATATTACTTTAAGGACATTGGTTATGCTTCAGCTATTTGTTAGATTTGGCATTTGATGCGCCAAGCTTGACATTCACATCGTCCTTGTTTGGTGTTCTTATATTTTATAAAACAAAAAGCTAACTTTACATTTGGTTCCGCCGAAAATCGTGGGAATTAAGATTCTAAAATTAAATCAAATTGAATTTAAACCAAATGTTTCATGGTGTACATATTTTGAAAACAACAATTCTCAGGCGGCGTTGGTACAAGTGCGTCGTCGACATTGCCAGGGATACTGTGAGAATATTCTCTTTTCGCAATTAGCCTCTATTCATCTGTTTGTGAAAGAACATTTAATTTGTCACAGAATCCGTTACATTTATTCATCCATTCCTTTTCGATTGTGTCATAATTGTACGAATTATTTGTCCATTTAACAATCTGACACATCACTGTCATATCAAACGAGATCGGGCGCAGTGGTATTTTTACCAAAAGACGTCCCCAACGAATGTATCAAACTGAAATGCAACCACCTTGATGTTTCGGAGAAATGTCATTGTCATCAAATCAAAGTGACAACCAATGCGGCAACAATTGCTGTTCTACCTAATCGCATGATACGATACGCCTGGTCCCTAGCACACACAATGCACACATACCTCCACTTGTGGTGAAAACAATGGCAGCTAATAGAGCAGAGCATTAATTGGAGTTAAATACGACACAACCACAGGGCCATGTAATCGGCATAGGACTCACCAACATCCCAGTGAAATGTTTGAAAAGCATGGCCACAATGTTGGTCCTCCTCGTACAGACCTCGCACCCTAGCCAGCAGCAGTGCACGCATTCTCTCAAAATATCAAACACAAAACAGACCTGTCAAAATTGACATGACATTTCTCCGTTCCAAAGTCAACAGTCAAGCAGAGCAGCCGCGTCACAGGATGATGAAATGGGAAACAATTTGAAAACACGGTTTCATGGTTTTCATATTCGTAATCACAGCCATAATTTCGGGACTCTGGCTTAGGGGAGCGGCGCAGAGACATGCAATGAACGAATTTTCCAGTGTCGCTTGACACTTGACATGCATATGAAAATTCTGACACGTCATCGCTCTGTTCGTTTTCATGGTACTCACTGATTAGGCCAACATCACAAGGCGAATAGAACATGTCTTTCCATGCCTTCCAACATGTATGGAAAGCATTACTTTGACCAGCAATAGAGGACTTTTGATCGAAAGTTGTCACTTTTATAAGACAAAAGATTGACAGTGCCCCCGTGATGAAATTAGCTTTGATGTCCGCGAAAATTGCGGTATTTTCCCATATTGTCTGAATTCTTAATTCGTTTATCCATATGCAGATATTGTAATGGAGGATCCATTGATAAATTTCGTTCACAGCAACGAGTCGTGTTTGACGGTAGTATAATAGTAATAATTACTTAAAATGATGATGTTAAAATAAATAGTAAGTGTTCATATAAGTTAAAGTCGTCGATTTGTTGACGTGATGGAAACACAAATACGTATGTAGATAATGTTCTGAAATTCCAATTATTCATGGTATTTTTGCTGGAATTATAATAGAACTTGAGTCGTTTCAACCGAATTCATAACGGCTTATATGGAAATGAGTAAAATTTAAACGAATTGGATACTTATTTCGCATTTAACCTCTTAGTTACTCAAAATGTTAAACCTTTTGTTGGGGGATGTATCAGATGGAGTGGACCGATATATCCCATCTTCAGACCAACTCCTGTGTTTATTTATTGGAATGTGTGAAATTTGAAGAGAATCGGATACTCATTTTATAACCCTTTGTGATGGAAGTACTTGATAGAGTGGACCGACATTATCAATTTTCGCACCTGTCCTAGCACTGATAAAAATACTAGGATTTGCAAAAAATTGGATGGTCCTTTCTTGTTCTCTAAGGCAAGTTATTTTCTCTGAAGATTTTGTGCTTTTTGGGGGGCGGGGGGTACCAGAATGAGGTATACCCTCTGTAGCAAGATGGCTAAGGGCATGAAAACAACCTGCGATTCACACCATTTCTTAAGATATGTATATATTAAAAAAGTAGACGTAGCTAGCCCCAAATAAAAACACATGGTTAGAGTGATAATGTTCGTTCGTTTACTTTTCCAGTAATATTTACTCAGCAGGAATTTGCCGAGAAAAAATACAGTTTCTTCCCTAGAGATAGAAAAAATTGCAAAAAGTAAACGAATAGCATCTTGCGAAATATTTGTAAGATAATAGCTGACCCATTTCAGCAGAATATTTTGATGCAGTTTATTTGTTTTACATTTTCAATCCAAAAAATAATGAACAATAAAAGAAAACTTGGCTCAGTGTGTTCCTCATGCACCGTTTGCAACAAATATCTTTTATTCCTGCATCTCCAGATGATATACACATGAGCAATGGTGTTCTACAGATGTACACTTTTTTAGCTGCATTTCACAACTGAATGCACGGATTCAAAGACCCATATATCTGCATTCAAGAAATATAATAACACATACTGTAGCACTTTAGAAAGGTTATAGTGTCAACTATAATTTGGCAAACATTTTGTGGACTCCTAAATGAGTTCTTCTTTTTGACTTTTTTTATACAACTCCGAAACTGTTTTAAATAACCCCACATGACTTTCAAATGATACCATATCTGTTTAGTAGGTCCGGGTCCAAAACGCGTCTTGGACCCGACCTTCTGACCTTAGAGCTAGTGTATTTTTTGCTGTCGCACAGTAAGAATTTCCAAACTCTAAGTAACTCGAATGTCCAAATGTGTCTCTCATTTCCCTCTCACATACTGTGCTATCAACGATCGACGATAGATATATGTACATATATATATATATAGATAAATCGTTTTGTTTTCATTCTTGGGCATGTTACCCTGACACTACCAATGCTAAACATTTTACCATTTAGTGTGGTTGTATGAGTACTGAACCAAGTTATTGGTGTGACATCCATATATGATGCAGCGATTCACTACATATTACTACACTTTTACATAAACGCAACAAATTTTACCCAAAGCTGTACAAAATGGTACATAAAACGTTGGAACTTTGTACAAGAATGTATACTTTTTTACACGAATTTTTGTGTCTAAAAAATTCGAAAACATTTGATTCTTGGAACTCCATTTTCATGCAAAACAAAATAACTTCCAGCATAAAAAAGAAGAAGAACTACTTCGATAACTTAAAATAAAATTAAGAATCTGATTCCCGGAATCATCTCATCAGCTTTTGACAAGCATGATAAAAATCCGAAATAATTACGAATGTCATAATGCCATGGAAAGTATTTAATTTTACAAAATGCACATAAGAGACTCGACAAATCCGAAAAGACCCACAACATTAGCATCACATGCCACAGAGCAAACCTTGACATCCTACCCTCCACAGGCATGGACCTGCCACCAAAGTGAGGGGAGTGAGTGTTGGCGCTGCTGATCAGAATACGACAGCGTTCAAAATCGCTGAAGACAAAGCACCACAAACAGATGCAGGATATTGCTGATCGCAAATGGAAAACAAGCTGAAGACGAGCGCGCATTCCAGAAGCCAAAATGAGAAATCTGCACCATGTTGATAAATTTCTTGTTGCCAATGACGACGACGGACGTCGTATACATTTCATAGCAAACACCACACGGCGTGACGTGGTGTGGTGTTGTGCCTTGCCCACAATTCGCCAACCGCAACTGGATGTCTGTTGTCCGTGTGCAAAGCTTTCGGGAAGACTGTAAGTCAGCACAAAAGCTAATGACGTTCCATAAGTCAGATCTACATAAAGCAGAAGTCATCCCAACGGAAGAGAAGTGAAATCATTCATCAGTGGCAGATTAGTTGGAGGTATAAATCCATCATTCTCGTCGTTCAGCTTGAGCCATTGTTCTGGCCATGAGCTGCTAAGCACTGTGCTCCTACCAAGGCGAATGTAATCGCCCTCCGTATGGAGCAAATGAATTGATCGTTGTGAAGCTGACGAGCCAAAGACATGAGTGCACTCTACCTGGAAAGCCGTAACATCAGATTTCCTGTATGAGCTGTTTGTTTTAGCTGATTTGAAAGATCGTCATCAGGACACAGGCGAACGACGATGCTGGCACAATGTGAATCCCATGAGTTGTGGCGGGTTTGAGGGGCAACAACATTTTTTTTTTGTTTTGTTGTTAAAGAGTTTGTCCGAAAGACGAATCAGCATTTGAATCATTTGTCCAATATGGCTATGCATGCATCAAAGGCCATGCCAGTGTCACCACACCGCCGCCAATGCCCGACCACGTGCTCCTCCGGACAACAAGCACTGGTAGAAGAAATGGGTGGTCACCGGGACTGCCAGTCAACGGTGGTCAACCGAGTTATAAATTTCGACACAATTGCCATAACTTCAATTGATTTAAAGTGGCGCCAATAACCGCAAATGTGACACCACCAAGGGTCAATGATTGAGACAGCAAATGCATTGTTTGGCGGCCAACATTATTCATGGTTTGGTTTTGCTGCGGAATGCAATAATAAATTTAGGGAAAATTTTAAACCACGATACCGACAAAATGCCAACTGGCACAGCCGACATAGTCAACGACGATTGTATGTTTTATTAATTTAAATTATCCCAACTGCATGTGCATATGTAAGGTGAGTTGTATGTCTATGAGTCGCAGGGTCGGATCGGTTGGGAAGGAAGAAGGTGAAGTACTGGCCGCTTTCTCCATTCAAAAACGCATACATACTTTCATCAATCACTAGACGGCTCGAGACTCCGATGCCGAAAATGAATTATGGCCCCAATCAAAATACCATCGCAAGCGATTTAAAATCGATTAGTTGTTGTGGGGAAGGGTCATATTCTTTGCCATGGTAGCGGTCGTCATCAAAACATCATACCACTCATCAGTCAAAAATGAGAACAGATTCTTCCAACATCAAAGCTGAGCAAAGCGCATGCAACAGGTTGGCCGTTTGGCTTTGTTTGTTGTTATTCCCAAATCTCTGGCAGCAGTAATTATGTTGCCAAACGATTGACTAACTTGGCCACATTAATTGCAGCAAACATTCACCTCCGCCACGCAATCATTAATGGTGTTTGGTGGCGGCTTTGAACAAAAGATCTCTCCACCTTTGCCGCCGACAGAACATTCAACGCAATGAACGCCTCCTAGCCAACCCCGAAAAGTATGAAAATAACGAAAGCCAGGCGAAGAACTCAGTCGATGCATTCGACGGAGGAGGGTTTCTTCTTTGCAACGAAAACGAAGCACAGCCTAAGACATGCTATCATCGCAGCATTTGCGGCTTTACTCCTCACATCACAAGAAAAAGAGGTGAGAAAATTTTTGATTAGCTTCCTCGGAGGCTAAAAGTCTTGCACGCCAACTTTGATGTACCACGCGCACTCTCAGAAGGCCAATGGTTTGAAATATCCTAACACATACACAAACACAGTCACTCACGTACTCACCGCACACAGTGAGTCCCAAAAATATACATTTTAATAAAAGCAACGGACGGATATATCGACAACGAATTCAAATGGTTTTGATTAAAGTGCATACGGATATAAGTTTATGTACACTACAAAACTGCGTGTTGAGATTTTGATTGGGCCAACAAGTTTGGTACACCTCAAAATGTTGGTCCCACAATGTCGTATATCGATCAATCCATATCGCCAAGATAAGTCGATCTAATTATGTATATATGTTCGCCTGTCCGTCTGTTTATTGTAATTTGACTTCTCGTACTCTTAGGAAGAATTTTCAATAACCCCTTGGTGTTCTGTTTTCTTTATTCGGATTTTAGTCACATACAACAACATTAAAGTTCCAGCACCACAGCGGCCGTAACACAACATTTCCGACAAAACAATGTATTTGCATCAAATATCAATATTGCAGTGTGTCGATAATTAATATTTTGGTATTGGGTAATTTTTGCATTCAAGTGAATACATTTGAGATCCACTGTAAATTTAAAAACTTCATGAAATTATTTAAATAGCCTCGATGTTATTTTGGCCATACATCATAGCTATATGTTAACAAGTATGAGATGGGCAATAAGATGCAGCCACGGGAGAAGGAAGGATATTATTTGATGGTGCAACAATTGTTATAGTTTCATCTATTTGAAAGAGTAAACTGTGTACAGATATACAAAATATATAACACGTTTTAATATATATATACAACAGTCCGGCCACAATGTTCACAGCGGTACTCGTCCTTGGCGGGTTTTAATAATATTTCGTATATAGGCCTACAAATTGGTCATAAGCTATTTTATTTAACACTAAAGAGAAACTACAGTTCATTTTAAAGGTTCGTAATGTTACAAATTAAAAAACCAGTAAGGAAAGCTCAAAAGTCGGGCGGGGCCGACTATATGATACCCTACACCACTATGCATATTTAGTAGAGCTCTCGTAAAAAGGTTTATACAGGACATTTCAGAGCTCTATGAGATATTTGGTACAAAATCAAAATCTATCTAATTCTATCGTGCATTTTACGAACTATAGCTATCTCTCCAAATTTTACGTATTAGCTTCTAGACTGGTGATTTGGGCTGATATTGACCATTTAGTGCACATTTAACCCGAAATCGGATGAAGATATATATGAGAGCTATATCCAAATCTGAACCGATTTCGATAAAATTTAAAACACCTATTCCTGTGCTCCATCTAATACCTGGTACCAAATATCACGCTTGTGGAGTGAATATTACGAATGTATGGGACTAAAACTCTAAATCGGATGAAACATAAATATGGTTGCTATATCTATATCTGAACCGATTTTCACTAAATTTGATATACTTGCTTCTAGGCTGAATTTGGTCCGATGTACTAAAACTCAGTCCATTTGGACTTATATCGGCCATTTGGTGCACAATTAACCCGAAATCGGATGAAGATATATATGGGAGCTATATCCAAATCTGAACCGATTTCGATAAAATTACAAGCAGCTATTTCTGGGCTGTATCTTATATCTGGTACCAAATATCATTCTTGTGGAGTGCATATTACGAATGTGAGAGGCTTAAACACCAAATCGGATGAAAGATATATATGGGAGCTATAGCTATATCTGAACCGATTTTCTCCAAATTTGATATACTTGCTTCTAGGCCGAACTCAGTTGGGTGTGCCAAAATTCAGTTAATTTGGACTGATAGTGGACATTTGGTGCACATTTAACCCGAAATCGGATGAAGATATATATGGGAGCTATAGCTGTTTCTGAACCGATTTTCTCCAAATTTGTTGTATTTACTTTAAGGCTAATCTCGGTCACATGTGCCAAAATTCGGACCATTTGGGCTGATATTGGCCATTTGGTGGTCAATTTACACGAAATCGGATGAAGATATATATGGGAGCTATATCCAAATCTGAACCGATTTCGATAAAATTTAAAACAGCTATTTCTGTGCTCCATCTAATACCTGGTACCAAATATCACGGTTGTGGAGTGCATAGTAGGAAAGTGAGGGACTTAAAGATCAAATCGGATGAAAGATATATATGGGAGCTATAGCTATATCTGAACCGATTTTCTCCAAATTTGATATACTTGCTTCTAGGCCGAACTCGGTTGGGTGTGCCAAAATTCAGGTAATTTGGACTGATAGTGGATATTTGGTGCACATTTAACCCGAAATCGGATGAAGATATATATGGGAGCTATATCTAAATTTGATCCGATTCTCACCAATTTCAATAGGGTTCGTCCTTGGGCCAAAAAAATATTGTTTGGAAAATTTCATCTCAATCGGATAATAAATGCGACCTGCATTTTGTTCACAAGACGGACGGACGGACGGACGGACGGACAGACGGACTGACATGCGTAAATCGACTCAGAAAGTGATTCTATGAAGGTTCTCAAAAGTAACTATGGGTCTATCTCGTTTCCTTCTCCATGTTACAAACAAATGCACAAAGACATAATACCCTTACCACTATGTGGTGTAGGGTATAAAAAAAAACGTTTCTGTAACTAACATCGGTTCAATGAGTGTGGATTTCTAATATACAGACAATGATGTGTTCTTTGGAAATCCTGTACCTTATAGAGTGCAGTGATAGAGCTGAATGCAAGCGATCAAAACCCCACAATAAAGAAAACAGTAAAGAAAGGATATAGGTCGGACGAGCCAACTTTATGATATCCTACACTACATTGAACAAATAAATGTTTTTATGAGGAATTTTTGAGAATTAAATCATTTTTGAATGCATGCTATTGCTTTAAAGCAGTTATAACCTAAAACTGAAAGACACAAATGTATAGGAGGTATATCCTCATTTGAATCGATGATATCGACTGATATTACACTTATTAGGCACAATAAACGTTAAAGCGGATGTATGTATGTAAGTACGGATGGAGCTATATATGGGAGCTACATACAAATTTGAGCCGATCTCCATAAGATTTGCCAGTGATAATTCTGATCATGTGCATGTTACGGCTGTGGAAGAAAATATATATGGGAGCTATCTGTAACGATTTCCACCAAATTTTACATACTTATTTCTAGGCCACTTGTTCCGAATCCTATCCAATTTGGACTAATATTATACATTTGGTGCAAAATAGAAGGCAAATCGGAACAAGAAATATATGGAAGCTATATCTGAATTTTGATAGGGCAATAAATGCAACCTGTACTTTGTTAACAAAAGTCGATGGACATGCATAAATCGGCTCACCGTTGATTCTATGTAGATCATCAACAGGAGCTATGGGTCTATCGCGTATAAAAATAAACAATAACATAACAAAGTCCGACATTATAAATTTCCGAATTCTTGCTCTGTGCGTTCACATCGAGGCAACACATGGAACATTTAGTACTGCCTACTACTTTTCGTGTGTGTGATTTCCAACATTTTGAAAATTTTGTTTTTAAATTCCTTTGATTAACATGAATGTTTACAAAAGCCGTTAGCATGGCAGAAGGCGAAAATATGGTTAATATTATAAATATTTAATGTCACCATTTGAGAACATATCAATATTGAAACGGATAATGTTGGTTTCAAATCTATACGAACTGTTCGAACGGATGAACCTAATAATGGCAACATCCGAGATTTAAGTTTGAAATTAATACAACTTTTATAAACCATAGCAATCGCAAATTAGAGAACGAATCTTGGTATTTGAAATGATTTTCAAGTAGTTCAATTATGTATCTCAATATTCATTCTAGTCTTCAGAAACATCAGCGCAGTGCTGTCGGGCCCATTCGATTCTAGCCTTTGCTTACTTGTTTGAGTTTATTTACATACAATATGTAGCGACCAAAGCAGCAGAAAGCAGTAAATTCTTTAAAATTCAGTTCACCTTTTGACATAGCTTCTTTAACGGAACTCTCCGATTTTGGGCACGTTAATGATATTAGCCGTATTTTGTATTCGGGTGCAACCCACTATTTGGCCTTTTCAGAAGTGGAAAACCTTCACACAAGATAAGGCTACGCTTTACAGGACAAAAGAGCTACGGTGCAAAACTTCAACAAACGGCCAGAAGATCGCCAATACGACCATAATAAAGTCATATCTGTGGTTATACAATCCGATTTGAATTATTTCAAAGAATATAGATGAGAATTAATGATGCTGTTGCCTTATTAGAATATTCTTTGTGTTACCAAACATATAGAGTTTAAACGCAGTGAATCTATTCTTTTGGAGATTTAAAATATACAAGACAATATACATACGGTTTGAGTTCGGATACGGTTTGACATTGGCAGATTACATTTAGTAACACCTTCGTATATGTATATCTTGTACTGCCAAAACACATAAATATTAGCAAATTATACTTGGAGTAAGTTGTTTAATTTCATAATTTTAATCGTCTAAAGAGTGGATGACGAACGCTTAGAAATAACAATGCGGGACGTAATTCAGAACAAGTCATTAACAAATTACAATCAAATTACATAACAAACCACACCAATTATAAATGTATTAGTAAACAATAAAAGTTAATATGAAGCAGGATAGCACCGCACCTCCCGCAGTTGCAGATGTTTAGCTACTATGTCCACCATTCCATCCACCGACGATGGATATTTCTAAATGTGTCCCGATAAGCATCTACCCCAATGTTTGATGGATGATTGTAGAACAAGGGCATTACCTCAATAATGTACACATACCTTTTCGAATTTCGAAGTTTTGACTTGAGTATCAACGTGTTTGGATAAGCAGTTCCTTTCACTTGGCTGCTTGGGTTGTTGTGTCAACAGGATACCGCTATTATACGGCCGTAGTGTATGCCTAATACGCAATAGAACAAATCGTTTTACCTGTTTTCAGGTGTTTTGGGCCAAGTGACTGGACACATTGTGTGTTCTGCGCTTCTAATTAAGACATCAAATACCAAGGTCCGTAGTTATGACTTGCTATTAAATGCAAATATGGTCTGCAAAGGTTATTTGCTCGTTTTCGTTTGGTTGGAACAAAAGGGAATTACACGGAAGTCCTTGCTACTTCGGACTAATTGAAACGCAATCGGATGTGGAATGTTATAGGGAATGGATGCGAAATTCGCTGTTTTGTTTAAGATTATTTCAGCAAGAATCGGAACCCACTTAATATGTGGTTCGACACATATTATGGATGTATATTTATACACTATGTGGACGGAATGGTAGACCAACGAGCTCTTTAATATTTCTTGCGCATCATTCTTAGTTTGTTAGCAATATTTTGCCTATATTGAGGAGCAGTGTGGGACCTAAAAAACATTAGTGATTTGGATGATAAAAATAAATCCGTAGGAAACTTAACATTGCGTCATTTAATTTTTACTCGTTTCTACTTATTTTTACTTTAATGTCACCGATAAAGATTTTAACGAATTTTCGAAAATCTAGGTAGAGGCATGTCTGAAGCTTCGTTCCAATCAATGTATGTACCGATTTTGGGACATTCATTTTGGAGTATAGCTAAAATTTAATTATCTCTGTACCGACACGTTTCAGTCTGCCATAAAAATCTTGTTGGACATGGTGAAGATTTCAACCCAATTAATTAAATTCAATTAAATTGAGATTCTATTTTCGGTTGTCGCAACGGAAAAATTCGAGCGGTCGGCAACTAATTACAATGATGATACACTTTGTGAGTTTGACTCTCTTACGTTTTTGGTACTGCTCTTGTTGACTGGATGGTGGTGTTTGCTGGTTGGTGGGTGAAAATCCAATCCAACAACACTCCGTTACAAATTGGCAGCAATTTTCGAGACTACAGCCGACCATAAAAATTAGCGCAATGGAATGTAAAGTGTAGCATTTAATGCGATGCAATCCCGCACACGCCCGCCCAATTTGCTCACTGGCGAAAAACTGGAGCCAATAAATGTTCCAGAATAATGGCAACATTCGAGAGGCACGTGTCGCCCTTTTGGGACATTGTGCTTCTCCAGCCTGAACCACCAGCTCCTGAGGAGCTGGTAGCAAGATGACACCGTAACATTTGCAGCCACGTGCTGCTACGACCGGTGAATTACGCGTTTGACGTCTAACAAATGACACGAATCCATAGGTCGGTCCTTTACTCTATATTGTTAACTAATTGAATTCTTTGTTTCATTTCTTATTTTCAGCTGTTTTGGTTCGTCTTTTCCTCTTCGACGGATACGAAGGACCCCGTGTGGTTATTTCTTAAAAATCATGCGCAAAGACCAGAAGGAATATATAAATAAGAAGACACATAAAATACAAATAGTTATTGTTCGCTTGTGCGATCAGAGACAAATTGATTAATGGTCCGATACAATTTAATAATGTTTGGCATCGGCGTGGACGGTAGTAGCAGCACCAACAACTTACACCTGTCTTCGGAACAAAGAGATCGTTAGTTGGTGTCACTGCAGAAGAGAGATTAATTGAAATCCCACCATGGTCCTTGAGGTTGTGAATGTCAATGTTATATTATGTGCGTGCGTGTGTGTGTGTGTGTGTTTTTTGTGTTTTTTTCAGAAATATTCAAATTATGTGTATTGAGACACTGTGATCGCTTCGCTGAGGAACAAATGCACATAGGATTGCAAACAATTCTTGGGTGGCCGAAATAACGTCTACTTGTTTCCAGCATCCCCAGAAAAATCTCCGGAATCCCATCTGGACTTTTGATAAATTGTCTTACTTTTCCGACACATATTTAAACATTAATGAGGGCGTTGAAATTTATGATATTTAACGTTGTGATAGTTTTATAGGTTCCTGAAAAGTTTTGACACAATTCCCATTTAAGCAGAAATTGTTTCCGACTACAGCTCATTCGGCTGCAGGCACCGATAACAGCTCCCGTTTTCCTACGAATGCTTGTTCCGAGACAGCTATCCGGTCGATAACACAATCGCCCCAAACTATGTGAGCACAACAACAACAACAAGAACAACGCCACAATATGTGTCAGACATGTGTCATGAACATTAAAATTGTCAAATATTCGGCGACAAACAATAAATTATGTTATGTTGTTCTGTGGCCTCCGAAATCTTGAGTACAGTGCGAGCAATATGCAGCTTAAATGGCGCCAAACTCATCGAGATCTCTTTTGTGTCCTCTGAAACATCTCCAAACAATGTAATTAGTAGGAGCAGAAAGAAAAGCAGAGGGACAATGCAAACGATTTGTGTGGCCCAAATATCATTTGAGAATGCCCCCTCCCAATGCCCTGCCATACATATGTATGTGAATACCCGTACATGCATACATTTGTTTATGAAAAATATTTTTTTTCTAGCTCAGGCTTACAAAATGTTAATGCAAATACTCAGTTGAAATATATTCAACTACAATACCTTTCAATATATATTTTGAATTAGCCTGTAACACTATGTGTGGATTTGATTGGGCCAAAAATTATGTAACACCTGGTCCTGCACACAGGAGTGTATATATGGATCTTCTAACCTCGCCGAGCCGAGCCGGTCTACTATTATTTTCCGTTCGTCCTTCCGTCTTTTCATGTTAATTTGTAATCACGCTACAGGTCGCAATTATGGCCCAATCCCCACGAAATTGAACATGGAGGTTATGGTCCGCATTTTAGAGATAATCGCAAAATATTCAGATGATGAAATGGACAAAATACAAAAAAAAAAGAAAAAAATCATTATTTTGCAGTTGCTCTACAGGCCACAACTAGAGACCAATCGACAGAATTTTGCATGGGATTAGAGTTTAGGGCTGGACAGAAGCCTGCCAATTTGGATGATCATCGCACAATATTTAACGGGCAAATATACAATAACTGTTATTTAAGAAAAAACGAATATTTCCACTAAATCGCCAATATTTTTAATCCCAGCGAAATCACAAATACAAAAAAAAGCTCTTCTGACCATTACAATGATGATGATAGGCAAGATATCGGATAAATAGTAAAATAGGTACCATCTATATGTAAAAGAAATTTATATTAGTTATTCCCCTTATAAGTCAAACCGAACCGTTGGACTGAATTTGGCAATTTTCACCAAACCGGAATTGCCTCTTACCAGCCAAGGTTAAATCTAAGAACATGGAGTAAAAATATGCCAGTGAAAATGTGAATATTTATTGTTAATTTTTTTTATTTCTTGTCATATTTTTAGGCATCCGATTCTTTCAATTTAAAGATTTTTAAAGTTTTTTTTTGAGGTTATTATATTATGTTGCTCTTATCCGATCCGATCCTCACGCAATTTTGCAGAGTTGAAGGGTTAGTGTCCGAACTGAAGCCTATTGTTTCGAAGATGTATATTAAGAGGTTCAAAACGACAAAAAAAATAATAAATCAATTCCAGATTTTGCTGTAGCTCTACAGGACACAATTAAAAACCAATCGACACAGAATTTGGCATGAGGTTAGGGTTTTGGACAGGGCGGACCATTGGGTTATATAAATGAACCATAACTTTTGGGTGAAACTGTTTTGAGTACCTATCAGCACGATAGAGAGTGTAAATATAGGGCAAGTCAAAAACCAATGGTAACATTTGTGCAGGACTCTATGGATTTTTTGAAAAAAAAAAAATCGATTAAAATGGGGTTGGACCTAAGGAGGTATCCAATATAACATAGTGTTGTACGGTATCACAAGGTCGGCCCGCACGACTCTATCCCTTGCTTACTTGTACCAGAGTTTAATTTTGAACTTATAATTTAATATTAAAGTTTCCAAATTTCAACTTACTAAGTAGTAGTAATTCGCATACCATACTTAAATTCATGTAGACTTTACACTAACGAAGTAGTACATAACTGGGTTTTGGTAGTCAAGATAGATGATGAATAGAACCGTTAATAAATTTTTTTAAATTTGTCGATTTGTCTCGTGTAAGTACAGATCTTTATTCCGTATTTGCTCATCCATTATTCGAATGCGTACAATCATATAATTATGAAGACTCTCTTGGTCTGTTGCAAGAATGTAAAACTATTGTTAATTACGATAGCCGACTTTCCAGTCCCAGTAGCATGTGGTAGGAATCTAAAATTGTGCATAGAGTTTCAAGTCTTTTGTCTGCAGTCGGGTCAATTTCGAAAATGAGCTATAGCGGCCAATGTTTTAGTATAGCTCCATATAATTGTACCTCCCAACATTCAGAATTTTAGCTTCAGTATCCACCGGAATAGGTTTAAATTCGGTGTTTGGAGTTCATAATCAGTTTACAGAACTTATGAACCGATGGCCAAATATAAAACGGAAAGTGTTGGATGGAAATATATCATCGAGTTTTTTCTCACTTCATGTTTGCACATGCAATCGGATCGAATATAGAATAGAATAGAACCACTTAATGTCTGCAGCATTCAATTTAATTATGCGAACCAATTTGTATTTGTGTATAACTATTAGAAATGTTTGTCAAATAAATGAAGTTCTATTTGGAGGTCATACGATGGATTTTTTTTTGCTATCGGATTTCTCTTTGGCACTGCTTCAATGATTGACACTCGGTACATATTACACCACCCAAGATGAATAAAGTACCAGTGTGCCAACTGTGTGGACATGAATCATTGCGTTGGCTTCGAAGAATGCAGACGCAGACACAGATCTAAATAGGAGGCACTGCAGACATCAGGATGAGATAGATTTCTCATCCAATGTTCGCATTTCTTCCAAATACACCTATGAATATGAAGTTCTGTGCGTCAGTCCTGCGACATGACAAGAACAACTTCTACATATTTTTTCGCCGTAGAAAGTGTCGGCTGCATATGTCATTATTGGGACTCGTGTCGATGTGGCAAATACAGTTCATTGCAAGCTGTCAATTAAACAAACTTGTTGCCAATTTAATGGAAATTGTGAAGAAATATATATCTACACTCACATCCCCACACATACACACACACACACGTACACACAAGTCCACTCATACACGTGAACAAGAAAAACATGGATTCCCGTCCTGAGATGAAAGTGCTTGGAGCCCACAACGTCAGCAACATCGTCATACTCATCACCATAATCATTATCGTCGTCAGCGTCAACATCAGCAGCTCCTTTGTTTTCAGAATTGCAGGCTCAAAAGATGTGGACGACAGCCAATGTTGCCGTGAACGCCTTTCGCTGAAACCTTCCTTTTTGGCTGGCTAACTAACTGGTGGTGGGTTCCTCTCGCTCTCCTTCCTGTGATTGTTTACATTCTTTTTTGTTTTGCACAAATTGGCGAGACCTGGAGTGGCATTGAATTAAGTGCTCTTTGCGCATGGAGATTTTGCAGAGAAGCCGATATGGCAAACTAACTACTCGCCGGTTGGGTTGAACACGCCTTACCATGCACACGCTGTGGTCAAAATGGCTGCTTCAATTTCCTGCGTGGCATGCCCCCCTTTGCAGAGTTGAGATTTTTCAGTTTGAGCCACTAGAAAGAGACCAACCAAGTGGTCTTTGGCTGTAACGCAGGTTTTCGTTCATTTTCCTTTATTTCATTTTCGCAGTTAGTAGAGGACGGCCTGGACGGCAAACGGAAAACGGCATTTGGGGCCGATTAAAACACAATGGAATATAGCATAGGAATCATTCCGTAGATTTTTGTCTTGTCACACTCAATTAAAAATTATTTCACACGTGATTAATTTTGAATCCAACGGTCACTCTGACACTAATGAAGGAGGCGACTGTGGCAATTTATTATGAAAATTCACACATTTTATTGAATGTAGTCACCTAGATTTGGATCGCGCTTCGCTTGTCGCTAGCATTTCTCGGAGGCCTTTGAAATCGTTGATGTTCAGCCCCATTTCGCTGGATACGTTTGCAAATCATCGCACGAATAAGTTCATAAATTCTCGTTTATGTGGCTGAATGACGAAATAAATATCGGATACGACTACATGCATTGGATGTTTCGTTGTGTGCACCCGAAACTGAATAGTATACAAGTGTCTGTACATAAGTGTGTATATACGTATGGTTTTGTGTATAAATACAACAATGCGACTGGTCGTGTGAGTGACGACATTTACCTAATGAATATAAAACAACAACCATAATGGAACGACATAAAATAATGTGCCAATTTGAAGAGACAACAACGCAATGACAGCCGCCCATCCAGAGACCGGACTATCAACATGTAATTACTGTGGAAAAGAGTAACAAAGAATCCCCTTCCCTTACCGTTCACCCACCAACTAACCGCCCACACACGATCCACCACGAACAGGATTGTTTCATTAAATTATAACCAAATGGTGAGATTATCCGTGTTGGACTCATCATTGCATGGATTAGTATATCATTATATTCTGTAGGAGGGGATGTCCGAGTGAAATTGTACTTTTAGGCAGGCCTGATTAGCTGATGTAAATAATCAACGGTGATTTATATCACAAGTGGATGAAGTTACTTCGATATATTAAGCTTGTGTAAAGCAATCTTCGGTTTTGATAGAAAGATAAATTGACTCACAAGGTAGGATAAATTGTGCAAATAGAGGCCTTCCTATTTAAAGCATTTATTGTCAGAATGACCATAAATACATATGCAACACAATTTTGTTTGTAACGTTAGAGAACGACACGACAAGCGTCATAATGACATAAACCTATACTGTAAAACAAATAGTATAATGTCGGACTGCACGAATAAAATGTTAACTCCACCTAAAACTTAAGTTCAGTCGCAAAACACGCTCCGTTGTCTCTCTTACATTAACCAAGTAAATGGTATTTTGAATGTTACATCGACTTTTTCTCAGATAGATAATATAAATAGAAGATAATATAAATATTTTTTTATCTTTAAGCCAATGTTGGAACGACGTCACTAAGACGAGATCTTTCCAAATAATAGATTTTTCAGTTGTTTCTAGCATCAGAAAGTAATAACATAGCAACTTCGAATAAAAAATATTAAAAAAAAAGATATATATATATATATATATATATATATATATATATATATATATATATATATATATATATATATATATATATATATATATATATATATATATATATATACATATATATATATATATGTATATATATATAGGGAATATTTCTCATCTCACATCCTGGAATTCCTCCTCTTCTGCAGGGTGTATGGCATTCGTTGTGTTCACAAAATTATATTTTTTGAACTCACACACACTCACACGCAGATTACTTGTTACTCATGTTAACCGAAGGCGGGCAAGTGGGTGGACTTGCTGTGACAGTATCATATTTTTCATGTTTACTCTGTATCTGACTGTGACGACAACGTCATAGTATTTGCAAATGTGCAATTCATCGCTTGGGTGCAAAAGCCTATCTGGAGAAAAAAAAAGCATTTCTCATTTTTCAATTGTCAACACTGCAGTAACAATATCTGCTTAGAAAAGAGAAGAAGGAAACACAAAAACATATTCTCGTTTGGACTTACAGACAGTCAACAAGAGTAAGAAGAACAACTTATTTCATATGGAAGGTAAAATGGCGTAACTTTATTCATTCCAAATCATGTTGAAATTAAAAAAAAAAAATATGAATGTAACAGTGGTATTGTTTACACGAGTACATACAACATACATATTCTACCGCTCTCAAAATATTTATGGTAAACGTTTAAAATTTGCTATAGAAATGGATTATAGTTAAGTTCAACTAGCTTTGTAGCCATTGTACAGCCCCATGTCCACAAATTACATTCTCATTTATTTAAACATTATTCTTAATATGTTGTAATACTTCAAATTACACTTTTGTAGTTATGTTGAAATAGTGTCACCATTCGACAATGCAATTTAGAAATTAATATACCAAAATCTACACAATTCTATAAGAATTTAAGAATATTTCAGCATTAGTTTTAATACACATTTTACAAGATTTTCAATTCAGATTTCAAAATCCATACACAATTGCAAGATATTGATATATTCGGCCGCAAATTCCTTTGAAATCATCAAAGCAATTGCTTCTTCCAACTTATCATAGTGTACAAGTCGAATTTTCTCACGCCCAACCATTTTTTACCTACAAGACATGAAATACTTATTTTGAATAAACGATAATAAAACACTTGCCAAACGTCCAGATTTTGGTAGTTTTTTCCATAATACGATGATAATCAATACGTTTGCAAGAGCCACTTCATAAGGCTATGCGATGCCATACTGGGTTACAATTCGACAAATGAACAGTGGTCGCGTTTAAACAAACTTTGTGTAAATTGTATCCCTTTCCGCAGGTTGCAAATAAATTGTCATAAGACGTACTTTACCTTTTGGTGCATTTTCAGCATGGGAAGGTACTCCATTAGGGCACTATGGTTCATTTAAAGTTTTGTCTCTACACTGAAAGTGAAGTATTGGGGACTTGGCTGATGCAAAACTGATTACGACAGAAGTCGGGAATTATCCGTTTTTCATCACATCTGGATGAAGTGAAATGCAATTATGATTGATATGATATTTCCATGCTGGAAATGCATTAAACTGTAAAATGTTTATTTTGATGTATGGATATAAAATTCCAATAACTGAACGTGATACAATACTCGCATTGATCCATAACCACTGTGATAAGCCAACCAATGATTTATGGTGAATACATATCCAAACGTCGTATTTGATTAACAAGTAAAGTTCCCACAGTGGTCTTTGGTAGCTTCCTCCTAGCTATTATTAAGGGATAGTCTACTTAACGATTATTTTGATTTATGAAAACCAAGCTTTGTAATTAAAATTCTGCTCCAAAGTTTATATGAACCTGGAGAGGTGTTCATTTACCATTGTTGTGTGGTTTAAATAAAAATTATTAAAATTAGTACTTAATTATTATTTCCAACTACCAGAGATGGGGCTATTCTGCACAAGACGCCTATGTGCCAGGTACATAGTTTTTATTTCTCGACTCTAATTAGTGGTCTAATGATGAGTCATTAAAACTAAAACAAAATAAGAAACCAATAACATAACAAATAGATAGACAGTTTACATTTTCGTAGAGAAAACAATTACACATCGACGAGTTTTATTTATTTATATCTTTTAGTGCAATATACCACCATTTTATGCTGATATACCCCGTTAAAGGAAACCGATGATGACACTATCAAAAAGTGTTATATTTTTCTAATCTTAATGCTTTTCATCACAAGAAGGCAAAATTCAAAATCGGAAGGATTAGTTTGGCAGAATTATTCCTGTGTTTCATGATGCCTCGCTATAGCTTTACAAGCTCCTTAAAGACAAATAATGAGATATTTTGATTTTTGAGATACCTAAATTCAAAACCAGTTGAATGTTAAAGTTATAGTCATGCTTTAACCGGTATGACCTAAATTTGTCAGACAGACAGACAGACATTTGATTTTAATTCAAAGAAGAATTTAAAAATCAAGAGAATCTATTTTCGACTTTGACTTTCGACTTTAAGATCGATATTTGAACTTGTTGTGGGTAACAGTAACAGTAACAGGCTTAGAACTAAGAGTAGTTAATCGTAGCGTATATATTTTCGGCTCATTTTAATCGAAAGTTGACCTACGTATTTCCAGACCATGTTCCTGAGATCTTGCTTATGCCACACATAGGCTCACCGGGGTATTTAAAAAAAATATATAAAAAATGTAAGTGACTAATGAACATATGCACTATCTTTTGCATGTGACCCGTCTGTCGTTCGACAGTTTCATTAATTCGAAGACCCACTTAAATCGATACTTCTTGCCACGGTAGTTTAAATTCATATCTCTTAATGCTTTGTCTTTTTTAGTATTTCTAAGACTGTGGCAGTCTCTCAACAAAGTTTTCACAACTTCCTTCAACTTCCACATGGCTTGAGTCGAACATTGTCCGCCTCGTTGTACACGTCTGCATGTTGTGTATCCTTATTATTATTGTGTAAGTTTGTGCAGGTCGTATTTGATTACAGCACACACGACGAGAGAGAACAAGTGAAGCCTACATTACACTTCATCAGCAATCAAGAGTTTTTCATCGGCCTCGCCGTAAGCAAGGACAGCCAACCGACCAGACCTGTACCACGGGGCAGATTGCTGGTAAATTCAGCAAGGATTCACATGTGTAGAGAATTTCTTCTAACTTCCTTACAATCGACTCGGTAGTGGGGTTCAGTCTTCGCCTCTCCGTCATCCTCGCCTCGTCGGCAGGGCATTTACAATTTCCATGTTCCAAGGATATCCCATTTTACATGCTTGTTCCACATAATAAGCATGTTGTTCTCGGCCATACCCCAACTCTCTTTTAACGATGGTGGTAATTGTTTCCCTTTCCTGGCTGAGGATACCCTTGGTGAAAATTGTGCTGTAGGTAACATGAACATTTCTGTACGGCCTCGTCGGCGATAATTCAACTCTGGCCAACAGCAATAATTAATTGTAGTTACTCGACTGGAACAAGTCCATGAAAGAAGCGAATGAGACGCCCAGACATGCAGTTCGGCGATACTTATATACATTACACATTTATGCGTTTTCTATTGCAGTATTATGTCTGATGAAGAACTCAATTCGTCGGTTACGGATGATGCCATAGCAACCTTTTGAAATTTTCCCTAAACCCCTCACTTAATTAGTCCTACGCTGTTGGTCTCCTATCACTCAATTCGTCCAACCCCTTCATTAAAAGGGCCAAATCATAATTTATTGAACGGCTTGAATTGCTAAACATCGAGAGTAGTTTTCGTAGAGCGTTGGCTATGTAAGAACATCCAACCATCATCGGGAGTCCTCCAACGGAAGTCCACGACCACTGGTTTGGTCGTAAGGTCTTTCGATGCCTCAAACTCATTTAACACATGGCAAACAATAAAAAGTATTAATAATGAATCGATTAGAAAGGAAACAGTAATTAAAGCGAATATGTAACGTCAGTCAGTACAAAGGACAATATGACACAAACTTAATGACACAATGACATGGACACACACACGCACACAAGCGTCACATATGCCTGTGTCCCATATTCGAGTTCTATCATGACTTTTATAATGACTTTATTAGTTAGTGTAGGCCCCAAGACGCTTAACCCATAACTGAAAATAAAACAGCAACAACAAAAAAAACAACTCGGGCTTCTGTTGTGGATCTCAGAGATATCTTATAATTAAAAAACATTTAAAATCGACAGCGACCTGGAATTTGCTTCAAAATGCTTTCATTAATTAAGACATCACTTTGTTGGGTGGAGAGCGTGTGACAAGTTACAGCTGTCAAAGCTTTCATTAAAATTGCTTATTAAAATTCAATTAACACCCTCCATTTGGGTCGACATAAATGATTTGGTCAGAGGGAAAACTGAAATACCTTTTTAAGAACAAAGTTTTTTTCATAGAAATCTGCCTGGGATATTCCTAAATGAATATCAATAGCAAGATGCCACCTGCCTTCCCACTCGTCGATCCCATCTTGACCCGTTTATTATTTATCACTACACTTTAGATTTTTTTTTTTGTTATCATTGGCAATGCTTTATTTACCAAGCTCTAGAGTTATCTTTAATGGCAGTATTTTTTTTTTAGAAAATGGAACAAAAATAAACACTCAGTGATTATATTTCATACATTTTATTTAGATCAAAAATATTAAATCAAACATCCGCTCTGAATATTTAAAACAAGATGTTAATTCCAAATATTCCATCTCCTGTTTGGGCCGAACTGTCATCTAAAAAGTCTTACAAAACAAATTGCTTGAATTGGTATATAATAATATTGAATTGGTATATAATAATCCATACTCTACTACAGAATAGGTTTCTATCAAAATTAATGCATTGTCTTTAATATTCAACACCAATTCAAATCCTATTCAGAATATAATGACATGAACGAGCCTGTCTCTAGTTAGGTGAGGTGAGGCGCTTTTATAAAACAATAAAAGGATCATATAGGTTTTCGAAATTGATTTCCTTCAAGTATATACTCTTCTACTCATAAATAATATTGTGATATTGAAGTAAAAAAGGTTAAATTGGATTAAAGAGAAAATGGAATTGATGCGTCATCGAATTGGAGACGTCAAAATTAGAAAACTCGTAACTATGTTAAAAGTTTTAAAGTTTCAATAGGGTCTTTTTGAAGCGTTAAATGCAAAATTATGTTATCTATTCTGATGCCGACTACTGGACCACAAAACATTAAGGATGTGCATGTGGGTTTGTTTATTATTTCAAAAACTAAACAAAATTTCGTATCTGAATACATTAACATTGTTCCAATTAAAAAAAATCAACTTAAAATGTGGCGAATACCTGCTACACTTACGCATAACCCCCTTAAATTAGATATTTCATTCATATCAGAATAGATTCTATGAATTGTCATGGCACATCCTTACAAATGCCCCGACACTCGCTCATAATTCGGACAAATAAAAGCATGTGGACTTTTGGCCACCAGTTATTATTTCTTTTTCTTCCCATTATCATTCTGGAAAACAAATTTCATTTTATAAAGTCCTTCCTTTTTCGGTCCACTTTTGGCCACAAGAGGGTGTGAAATAATTTGTTAAATGCCAACAACCAACTAACCAACAAATTATTGTTTAGATAAACGCGCGCATATTTTGTCGAGAGGATACCAAACGGTTTTGGAAAGTAACAAACAACAAAAAAAAAGAACAACATTTCAACATCCTACGTGCCCCACACATTCTGTCTGGGTGTAGGTGTGTATGAGTGTTTTTCAAATGCCCAAGCGGAATCAACGAGAATTTTAAATGCTCACACTTAACTGCGAATTGCGTGTAGATAAGGAATCCCCGAAAAAGGTAGCAAAGAAGCAAAATGCGGCACAAACTGGAATGCCACCGAAAAAGTGGCTTCTTGCCTGAATGGCACTGACTACGACGACGATGATGATGATGATGAAAATGAAGCCGTTTCGGAACGATAAAGACCAAGCCAAACAACGCACACTGGCGAAGGGACGTTAACGTCTATGACCATTATTATTAGTTCGCAGTCCTCATCTCTTTCTCAGTCTCTTGGGCGGGAGTGTTTTGGGACACTAGATGATGATACCCCTGCCCAGGTGTATACGCGGCGGAGGTGGTTGATGCAAATGAAAACGTAAGGAACGAGATCGGTCATTTGAGATAGCAGACAAATGATATTTATGTTTGAAATTAGGCGTTTTACTGCCACGATAAGTAATTTGTGTATAAAACCTCATTCCGCCTAATTTTCTTGGTACGTTTTTTCACCCTCAGTTGCTGGGGACCTAATAGACAAGTGCGATGTTGATATGATGCGAATAATTAGGCCATTTAAAAGGTGAAGGTTCAGGGAGTTTCATAATGTTTACATATAATTTTCTGTTCAATTTGCATACAGTGTACATCCCTCTACAAATGAAGGAGAATAGCATAAAAAGTTGGGCTTCCTGAGAATTGTTTGCCGGCTGATTTCCGCAACAGAATTGTGTGTTTAACACAAAATTTGACACGAATATATTGTTGGAATTTACTCTCATCAACTACAATCTTGAATATATAGTGCATCTCCTTTGGGGAAATGTGTCCGAAAACAGTCGTGCAAGGCATATCACGCTGCAACCTCCTATTTAATTTTTGTTAGTGGATATATATGTTTGCAAAAGGACTTGAGAATAATATTTTGATAAGCTTTAAGTTTAAGAAAATCTTAGGATTGTATTGAGAAAGGCTAAAGAAACTCCCTAATTATTCTTCCTTACGATTAGAATAGGGTTCGAAATATGAAATTGCTTTTAAAGAATTATTATTACTAACTAATAACAATAATATTGTTCTCAAGATGTATTATAGTTTTTTTTATTTTTGGTATTTTTTTCTTGCCTATTGAATTTGTGGAATACTCTGCTTAAAAAGACCAATCCTTTGCCAGTTTCCATGGTTGAAGGTTATTTATGTATTCCAATAAAATCGCTTTGGTTCATCAAATCGGTCGATATTTCTAGGGGTTTCTTTCGGTCTATTTTAAGTATTTTGAGAGTTCGAATGATATTTTTTAAAAATTAAATTTCCACTGTTTGTAGCACCTCAATTATTAATTTAAAGAAATTTTAGTTCGGTACGTTTAGAATACCCTTCTACCAGGTATTTAGTTCTGTCCACCTCGTCATTAATGTTATAACAAGTTCAAGACGATTAAAATGATGATGAGGTATGTTATTTGATCATCTCTTTGAAACTCCACAGAACTTTCCCATAAGGTATATACTCTTGATCAGAGTGAAATTCTATGTCGACTAAACTACGTCCGTCTATCTGCCCGCAAATATCTTGTATTGATAGAAATATTTCGCGATTCATTTCGCGTACTACGAGCTTCATGGCTATTCAAAATGTTGACCCGTTGTGGGGGAGGTACCAGAAAGAGTAGATAGATATATCCCATCTTCACACTTGTGTTGGAAGAGATATTGGGATGTATGAAATTTGAAGATTTGAAGACTTTTACTTCAAGTTTAATAAGAGTTATAGTTATCCAAAATGTTGACACTTTGTGGGGGAGGTAGTTGATGGAGTGGGCCGATTTTGCCTATTTTCACACCTGACATAGCACTGGCTATAGTGTTGGGATTTCCAAAGTTTGAACAAAATAATAATACTTCTCGTCAGAGTCGGTCTAGAGATGTCCGTCCGTCTGTCTGGTTGGTGGTTGCGCATGATAACTCTCGAAGGGAACTCCGATTCGGTCCAAACTTGGTACATCATAATATTATTATCGAATCCAGTAGATCCAGTTCGTAGATGGGCAAAATCGGCCAACTCCTTCTAGTACCTCCCCACAAAAGTTGACAATTTTCAAAGAAAATAATTTACCGTCCTGAAACTGATTTGGTCGTATCAAATGATATATACCCTCCCTAGCCATATGACTGAGGGTATAAAAGTTATTTTTTAAACAATCTAGGAATTATACTCTTGAAAATCAAAAAATAACAAGTAAAAAAGCAGCTAAGTTCGGCCGGGCCAAACTTTTAATACCCTCCACCATTTCGAAGGAACTTGAAAATTTAAAAAAAAAATCGAAAACTACCACTTAAATGAAAACCGTTATGTGGATACCATACGAAGACGTAGACCTGCATTAAATTTTTTTCCATAAGTTTCAATACGAAATTTGAAACGATTCTGGTGAATAATGTTGCTGAAATCGTCAAAATACCAACTATCCGGAGGTACCGTTATATGGGGGCTATACGAAGTCGTAGACCTGCATACAAAATTCTTGGTGGGGGGCCATACGAAAACGTGGACCGACATGGCTCATTTACGAACTTAACCCGCCTACTGGTAAACTATGGATGTATGCAAAATCTTAGCCTTCTATCTCAATTCGTTCGAAAGATATCGTGATTACAACAGACAGACGGACATCGCTAAATCGTCTTAGAATTTTACGCTGATTCAGAATATATATATATATACCTTGTAGGGTCTATTATTTCGAGGAGTTACAAACGGAATGACAAAGTTAATATACTCTCCATAGAATGGTGGATGGTATAAAAAAGGAAAGGGTACTATTGCCCCAAAATGGTGTAAAACCTTTGAACAATCATTATGTAGTTGTAATAAATCCATTAGATTAAAAGAAAATTCCCGGTTCATAGACTTAAGAATGTCAAGCCATAGAGTTGTTCTATATATCCTAATATTTTATGGGATTAAGACTGGCAGATGAATTTTTAAATTCTAGAATTTATTCGATACCAATTATAATTGTCTAATGTAGAGTAAGGCGTACTAACTTTTCGAATCAGTTAGATGGAGTTGTAATGGTAATCATTCTAAATAAATGCACTTCACAAAAACCGAAAACCTTTAGAAAATTCTCAGTTTACTTAAACCTCACATCCATGCCGATTGCCGATTAAAAGGCGCCAGAAGATAATTTGTCTCTCTATTTCCGCTTTCACTTAGAATTTGAAGCTAATTGTAAAATACGAATTGAAACGAAAATATGTAGATATGCTTTTTATAATTCATTGATGTGTTTCTCTTTATTTTTAATGAAGCTTTAAATAAATTACTAATTTTTTCACTGGTCATAAGCACATATTACAAAATGTTAAACCAAATTTAAAATATGTTTTCTATCTTAAGCTATTATTTATATGTATTTGTGTATGAGTGTGTGTGTAGCAACATTCCGTCAATTACATTTATTCGCATTTATTTATCTAAAATACTTCATTAGGCTATTCATTACAATTAGGAACAATATTAAATACAAAGACGTCTGCCAATACAAAGGTAAGTATCGGTAGCATTTGCCGGGTCCATCATGGGCCCTTGCTTTTTTTATACACTAACAAAGCACTTTCTACAAAGAATCGAGTGTTTTCAGCGGGATACATTCAAATTATGCCTACGGGGCTCAATTCTCAGGACTATATCTAAGGAATTACATTTATTTACAGGTTGATAGCTCTTGTGTTCTGTCTTTACACTAACATATATGTGGGAACTTTACAAATAATCATAAAGCGGGATCCTTTCACGGTTCACAAGGCCCCTACTAAATAATGTCAACATTATTTACGATTGCACTGGTTGGGTAGAATGAAATCAGTTTGGCGGACTTCTTGTCGGAGGTGGCGGTTGGGACGGCTGTTGTTGTTGATGCTGTTGAGGAACTGTGTAGGGACTGAATCGATGGAAGTTTTTTGTCCTCAAATCAGGAGAAGCCGATCCAGATGAAGAGGGCGTCGTAGCGGGTGCTGGTGGATTTATGGGCTGCGGACTCCTTCGAGATGAGGCAGCTGCTGCAGCAGCCGCATTTGCTGCAGCCTGTGCTGCTGCCGCTTGGTGGTTAGCCAGAAACCCAGCGGTCAATTGGGGCCACTGTTGTTGCCACATTCCCAAGTTGAAGGCGTTCAGCGCTGCTGCAGTCGGAGGACGTTGGTATAGATGAGGCAATAACATCTCCGTGTATGGTGACCGCCCAAACATCTGCAGGTGTTGCCTGGCCTTTTCCAGAAAGGCCATGGATGCAGCATCAGCATCCTGGGGTGACATTTGCTGCATCAGTGGGTCCGGAAAGAATCTGAGTGGCGATCGAAAGTGCTGCTCAAACAAATAAGAGTCCATGGGGTCACTGCAACAAAATGACGAAAAGGAAGGCAACAAAAAACGTTATTTTATTTTGTGAAGAATTAAAGTTCTCTGTTGAAACTAAACTAATTTTCGTACGTTCTCTGATAATTGCAGTGAAAACCTAACTGCAACAGTGACGCTGGCACTGGCACTGGCAAACGGCAACAACATTAATCGACAGTGGTAGTCTAAGAACGGCGGCGGCCAATATTATTCGACATTCGCTCATTATTATCGTGTTTTCGTGTACGTATGAGCTTCAAAGTTAAAAGTGCCGACCTATAATTTACGCCACTTAAAACACTGCCGCCGCAGCCAGCTCTGCTTCCACGTCACACCACAGCCGACTTCACCACCACCATCGAAATATGTATTCGCACAGCCATGTTGCCCAGGACGGAGAGAAATGTACATTGTTGGCTGTTGACAGTGGAACAGTGGCAACGATTTAAGGAGAAATAGAAAGGGAAATGCTGAACAACATAAAACAAAGAACATAAGGACAATGAAATGATATAAACGCAAGAAGTCAAAGAGGTTTTTGAAAAAGTTCTTATTTTCGTTTGTTCGTTTCACAGTCAACGAACAAAATTTCTGTAGGAAATTCTTAGTGGGAGCAATTTTAAAAGTATTTTAAAGTCGATTTGTATGCGGCCATTTACACCACTGTGCGATGCCTCAATGTCTGAGTCACTTGTTTCAATTCTTTATTTATCACACATTTCCAGACATAACAAATCTTGCATGGGAGAATTAACTTTTCGGTTTTTTTTTATTCAAAACATGTGGCTTCTATTGAAAGTACCTAATTTCAAGCAACATTTTATGACCAATCATATTTTTCACGCAACCTCTGGAACAACTAAAATTTGCAGACTTTATTGAGTTAGTGTTTGCTTTCACTTACCGGTCAAAATCAGTTAGGCGAGAGGAGTCTCGGAAGCCTTTGGCAAATGGATTAGAATCTATTTTCAGCTTTGTTATCAATTGATTCTGGTAGGCCGTTACTGCCGTAAAGACTGTCTCCGGAAAGACAAATGTCTTGTGTTCCATTTCCTGTAAGTCCTTGGGGGTGTTGGGAATATTCTGACCATGGCTAAGGCGGACCAGATGGATTCTTGGCTGATAGCGATGCATTGAATTCAATACAATCTGTAGGAATACACCAATGTAGTTATTGTAGATATGTGTTTAAGTAGGTCTTGTGACTGCTGTCATAGATTTAAAACAGTTGAAAATCTCGTCCGCTTTTTAATCCGATCTCATGGTTTATTAAAAATATGCAACAGAAGTTTTTTTATCGCGAATAGAAGATGTCGATGTTATGGTTCATCGGAAACATACACCTGTCTCTCTACTCCACCCTGCAGTCATAATCGAAAAGATTTGTCTACAACATACTCACTTGTCCACTTTTATCCATTTCATTGTTCGTTAATTTGACCTTCTCGAATGAAACCACTTGTTTTCTCAGTGCATCGACACTTATGGGGCTGTCTGGATGGGCATATAAACGGGCTGGGGGTGGAGGGTCAGCCTTGCCAGCCACCAGCCACGAGGACCGGTGATACGCGTATCGGTATCGTCTCGAATCCATGGGTACAATGTCGATAAGGACAGCATAGCGATCTGGTGGTTGCATATGTCTCAAAGGTCCGGAGAAACTGACACGGACAGTCGGGAACATTCGTCTGAAACGAAAAATGTACATTTGTCATTTATTACTTCTGGCCTCACAAAAAAAAAAACTATGAGCGAAAAAATCATTGACAAGGACGAGCCACTTCCGCAGCCTTTACTGGCAACTGATGTGGAAAATACCAGATATGTTTAAAAATATGACCCAATGTTTTTTTTTTTTTTTAATATTTCAAATAACAACCAAAACAACCCATATAGCTCGCAAACTTGACTCCTGTAATTATAAAGCATTTTGCGGCCAGCTAAGTAAAAAATCAACAAAACTGGCGGTTCAAATTAAAAAACAGTTTTTGGTACAACTGCAAGGTATGCAGCTACCGAAATGACAGTGACATTTGTGTGTCTGTTTGTTTGTTTGTATTTATGTTTACAATGCCAGAGCAGTGGCAGCTACCAGCAAATTTCCTACACCGCATAAAACTTGGCAAATGAAGTGTTGACATAGATTGAAATCGAAACGCAATGCTTTGGCGAATTGCATGCGGATCAAAACAAGTCCAAATGACGACTGTTCCTCAGTTTGTATGTGGCTGTTTGTTGTCATTTCCAAATGCTACTGTTGTTTTCTAGACAGAGTAGAATGCCATCATACCATATCGCGGTATGTCTGCTTTAATTACAAGACAATCGTACATTTTATTCTGATGACGGTATTTCTGGCAATGTAATTGTTCCTCCTTCCTCAACTTCTTCTTGGCATACAAAATAAAAAGAGGCAAGACATAACAGTACAGCAGTTAAACACTTCACCGTGCATTGTACAAAGTTCCATTGTTGACAATCCAAGTCAAAAAAAAAGAAAAATAACAAAAACAAATTCAAAGTATTATTAATAATACCTTCAAAAATATTCCAAATTTCCATCAGAACAAACTCAATTTGCAATTGGAAGATTTGCATTTACTTCTTATATAACCTACAATGAAGAACACCAATGGCAAATCGTCGGGGTCATGTTTGGTGTGACATACACCAATTACTTACTTTGAGATAGACCCATTTCACATCTCGAATCGCTTGGAGAGGATTGAATATTCACAGGATTTGTAATGCTAATACAAGAACAACCTCTCAAAACGTCGAATCTTTGAGGCTATAAATTATTAGTTTTCAACCAAAAACTGTTGAATTTGATTGAAATAAAATTTTGATTTTTTAAGCTATTTTTTGAACTATTTATGTAATAATTGGAAACGCCTTCAAACGAGTATTATCTAAAATATTATCCTTTTTAAAACATATGGTTTGTTCCCGAACTGTAGGAATGTAACAATTTTTACTACAATAACCGATTTCCCTTTGTGATTTCGAAAAAAGATTACAAACATAATATATTCTTTCAGGTTCTGCAACAGAGCAAAGCGGGCAAAAACCCCATCGCTACAAAAACAAGCTTTGATGTGACAAACATTTGATAGTAAAACTTGAGTCAAACGATAACTCTAGGAGAGAGTTTCCGATTTAGTCCAAATTTATATGTAACGAGTTGAATGCCCAAACTCGGCACGCGGGAGCAATTGTATCAGAATTTAGTCATCAGTACAGTTCCTCAGATCCTCGTACCTCCCCCCAAAGGACAAAACTTATTACATTAATATATTTCTACCCACTCTTCCTTTCTCCTGTAGTGTTAATAACGTTGTACTGAACAATTCCTTTACCATCCAGTTGCACGGCTAGGTCTTTTCTTTACTGCATTCTGCAAGTATCCTGTCTGATGCATTTTATGTGGTTATATATGGTTGATTGTTCGTCTGTATTGACATATTCCAATATATGGTCACTATTACAAGTTTTGGAATGCACTTGTTAATCTCGTTCATTTTTAAGGTGTTCTCCGGGGTTGTTATAGTCGATTCCGAGTCTGACTCCGTAGACTTGCCTTTGAAGATATCTGATTTTAAATCTAAATTCGCTTTTGAGTTTGACTCGAGTGACTTAAGTTTATTCCTATAACTACACAAACGGATAATTTCCCACTTTCATATTTCAATAGCCTGCTTTGCAGAAACCGATTTTCTTACAGATCTTCCATTTCTGGCACATTGGTTCATTACAAGACAATGGCTTGTTTTAAGCAAAGTGTTAACATGTCCCGAAATATGTGTTGGCATTCTTCGAGCAAACCCTAAAGGGTGTTTTGATATATGTATGTGTGTGTGTGCATATCGGCACAAATTCGAGCATAAAACTGTTTTCTTAAGGGAGGGCAACTCGCAATGGAAAAGGGGGTGGGGGGCTAATAAAAATAGAAGATCGTAAATCATATTCCAGAATAATTTACATAAGAATTGTTTATGTATAACATGGTAAGACCGGTGGCAACGAAATAGAAACGTTTACTCGCCCACCACCCTGCCGGAGGGAGTTTGTCCGCCAAAAGCACACTACGAGGGCGGTCTTCAAATTCGAAAACAGACACATCCTCGAAAATGTGTCTAGAAGCCATGTATTCCAGCTACTGGCTCGGCCAACCTTACACTTCTTACTGACCTCGTTTGTGTATGCAGGAGCCCCCTGTTACCAGTTCCGTACAAGTGTGGATTTTATGTGTTTGTTTATGGGAAAATTAGGCAAATTAAGCCCCAAAGAAATTATGGCACAGCAGTCCAAGAAGTGTCTGGTGTTGATTTGAGAAAATATTAACTAAGCAAAAATTACACTACAAAACGGAAGAGGATTATGTTAATTATTCTAGCCTTTCTTTTTTGAGAAAATGTACATTTCTTGCTTGTGTATGAAAAGCAGAAGCAAGCTGACAAAGAGGCGCTCGCGGAGGTTCGTCCATACTGTAGGTCAGTAGTAGTTTGTTATTTAAAATGGATTACAGAGTGAGAAGGATTGCATAGTTCCCCCATGGAGACCCAAGCATTTGTAATACAATTGTCAAATTTGTTCGGTGCATGAAAAGCGTGGAAATTATGATTATCCTCGCCTTGCCAGCAAAATCGAATGCTGCACTCATTTTCTGTTCTTCTTCGTGTCATTGACGGTGGAGTGCGTTGCATTGTCCGCACATTTCTCAGGAATACCAAGCCGTGTGGTTTTGTTATCAGACCAAAATCAAATGTTGACAAATATTTACAGCTTCTGCTTGCAAACAGTCATGCCAAGCGTAACAGCATCTATTAAAGTCAAATCCGGCATTCACAACATCAGTTAGTATCTGAAAGACAACGGTGGGCAGGTCAAACAGTCTAGATCGTCAAACATTAGCAGCAGCACTGCAGCGACGGCTGACAGCGTAACAAACCCGTTGACCACGTGATATTTTATCTCAATGACCGCAAATATGGTTTGCAATGCACAGCGGACAACAAAACAGATGCGGTCATTGTCTAGAAATGCCACCTTCTTCGCCATTGTCTCGTCTTGTGTGTGTGTGTGTGAGTGTGTGACCCAACACACAAAGGGACACCCTGATGAATGTTGGCAAAGCCCAAGACAAGAGGTCGTTTTTCAAAATTGAGATGCAACCGAGTGCCTTTTTCACGTTGTAGTGTACCTGCCTTCTTTATGACTGTTGTCTGTTGTACGTCTGCTACCCTGTTGTCCTTTGTCCTTCCCTGCGGTTAGCACACAAACCATATATTTCACACGGCAGGTTTTAAGGGCAATGGGCACAAAATTAACATATCACACTGTATAACGTTTAGTTCATTAATTAATTAATAATTTCATTGCGCATATCCAATTTTGTTGTAACGCAACCCTCATCGGAAATGATGGGGGACATATTAGGAACAATGTACCAAGTAGCTGTACACCATCATTT
Source organism: Musca domestica (assembly GCF_030504385.1). Classification (NCBI taxonomy): domain Eukaryota; kingdom Metazoa; phylum Arthropoda; class Insecta; order Diptera; family Muscidae; genus Musca; species Musca domestica. Next base: position 577,536 of record NW_026712358.1, read on the forward strand.
CCTTTAGCCGATACAGTGCCCTCTTTTTATATTCCATGGGTAGGCCGAAGGCCACATAAGGGTTTTCATTTCTCTTGTAACACTAGCACCGAAAATAGACCAAAACGGCGACAACATTATGGTTTCCGATTTCGTCAGAGTTTTGTCAACGCAGGTCCATGTTTTAATAGGTTCCAAATGTGGAAATATATCTTGGGCAAACCCGAATTTAAAAAGTTAAAAAGTGTCAGTCGGTTTTGCCGACCGATGTATACCCTTAGTTAGTGTTCGATTATTTAAATATGTGTTAACTTCTGTTATGATTATTCAAATTGTTGACACTATATGGATTAGGTTTCGAAGGAATGGGCCAATATTGTCCATTTCGATTCGGACCTAAATAAATATGATATAAATTTTTCCACGAACCAGGTTTCCACTATATTGGTTACTTTCTTCACTTCATATGAGGTATGTGCAAGTTTTTGAAGATTTTAACCTGCCTTTGTGAAGAAGGTACCAGAAGAAATTGTGCGATCTCTACCATCTTTATAAGAGGTCTTGTGTTGATGGAAATATTGAGATATACCAAGTCTAAATGGAATCGGATGTTAATTTCGCGTTTTATAAGATTCGTAGCTATTAAAAAATTACCCGTTGTGGGGTAGGTACCGGAAGCAGTCGACCAATATATCCCATCTTCGCACTAGATCTTGTGTTGGTAGAAATATTGTGATAAGTGTAATTCGAAGACAATCGGACTCTTACATCACATTTTATAAGAGTTATAACTATCCAACATGGATGGAGTGGACCGTGCGCACCAGCCAGGCAGATAGACGGACGGGTGTACATCGCTATATCGACTCAAATGTCCTGAAGACTTAGGATCCAAAGAGATCTACGGCCTAAAACCGTTAAAGGTCTCATATATGAAAGGCTCACAGCCATACCGAACTATGTCATAAAAACATAATTCGAAGATATTTAGAGGTAAAGTAAATGCACTTCCATTAATTTCTGGAAGGAATATTTTAATCTACCAAAAGAAAATGTAAAAGTCTATATTCAAAATTAACTAATGATATTAATTTAAAATAAAAATAATTTAAATATATTACTAAAAAAATATTCCAAAAAAATCTACTTTGGTTCATTATTACTCTGAATAAAATTTCAAGGTTTCACAGCTAAAGCGAACCAAGTCAAAAAAATAAAATAAAGTGTCGTTATATGACTAAATATAGTTAACTTTAGCGATTAATTTCCCACTAGTTTCGAAGTTTTATTTTAAGTCATGTCTTGGTTTGGCGGCTGGCAGCTGCGGGTGCTTCTATTGTAATTGACAATCATTGTGATTTCTAGGAAAATAAAATAAATTCATTTAAAAAAAAAATAAATTAATGTTAACAAGGACAAAGGAAAATTTAAGGTTTCAACTATGGTAGAAATAAGAAGGTAAAGTCATGCAGTTATATGTATACATTTTTATACCCTCCACCATAGTATGGAGGGAATATTGCGTTTGTAATTCCGTTTATAACACCTCGAAATATACATTTTAGAACCCATAATGTACATATATTCTTGATCAGCATAAAATTCTATGTCGATTTAGCGAGGTACGTCCGGCTGTCCGTCTATCCGTCTGTTCGTCTGTGGAAATCACTCTAGCATCCGAACGAAATGAAGTAAGTTGATAAAAATTTACTCAAATGTGTATTATGTCTGCAGGATTTTTGGTATAGCCCCTATATAACGGTACCTCCCGATATGCGGTACTGATTGAAACTATTTCAAATTTAGTATTTGAAGTTCGTAATGCCTATGACAGCAAATTGTATGTGCAGGTCCACGCCTTCGTATAGCCCCTAACATGGTTACATTCGGTATTTTTAAGATTTTAACAGCATTTTTAATGGATTTTAATTTTTTGAAAATTGCCAAATTTGTACAATATTGTGAAAGGTATTCAAAGTTCGGCCGGGCCGAACTTACAGTTTTTTTACAACTTTTTTTTTTTCAAAGTTATGCATTTGACAACATCTCATTGTCAAAATGTATATTTATAAATCCATTGTACACGCAAATCAAATATGGGAACCTGCTTTCTAGGCAGGGAAATTTGACAGAGTAAATTACACAAAATTTAGCATGGTTTCAACAAATATTTACACATAAAAAATTCGTCATTTCCGTCGTCATCATTTTTGTGGCTGGCAAATATTCCTCATCTTCATTGCTGGAAAAATCACTAGCACTGCTATTATTATTATCCATTTATAGAAAACACTGATTATTTTTTAATATTGCTGTACTGATTCAAAGTGAAACACACTGACTTAGAAAAAAGTCGAAAATGACAGTCGTTGCCTTAGGTTTTTTACCGTCATCTTTGGAACGAAACACTTTTTGACATTGTGCTTTACAGGGTAAACAGAGTTTTCATATACGGGGACATTGGCACTAATTTCGGCATTTTTTATTTTTCATGACTTGGTTCGGTATAGCAGTGAGCCCTCCATATATGCTTCATACCATTTGGCATTTAAGTCTCCAAAAGCTGACGTGTCTTATCTTATCTCTTATCTGATAGCTCGGGGAAATATTCATTTGGATGTCGTATGTGCCACTTTGAACATTCCTAGCAATGACTTCCACATTCAATTGGATTACCACTATCGATAAACAAATGACAAGTGCAAAGTAATCACTAACGACTACAAAACCCCAATGATGGCGGTTCGAAACAATACGAGGAGCTAGCCGACGCAAATATACGTGGTCAGTTGCATGGGATATTTTGCAGGGAGGGTATCATATAGTTGACCCACCCAATTTTGTCGTTTACTTGCTGGTTGTTTTCAGTGCCCAGGCCTAGACCCCATTGCAACTATGGGGACTATGTCCGGGTTTGCGGTGCGGGAAAGAAAAATAGGCTTATGTTGAGTTTAGGGGCTATGCTCGGATTGACCTGAAATTTTTAAAATAAAGTAATAAAGTTTAGAAAAACTATAAATCGCGTAGCCGGTGTTGGATATATCCCAAAGGCCGTCTATTTAAAAATGCTACGAAGGTTACTTACATATTAGTGGAGAAAATGTCATGATTTTTATCACTAACATCTTCGGAACTACAAGGCTGTAAGATAGTATGTAGATCTCAATCGCCCATGTAGGATCCATTTTTTTTTTTTGGTTTTTTAAAAGGATCCGCCACAAAAATTACAATTTCCTTGTATTGCTCCGGAAACGGTTCAATCAGATGACCAATAAAAGTTATCTTTTATAACATCCCCGTCCCGATTCGAAAATATGTATGTAGCTCCCAAATATAATATCAACAATGTAACCTTCACAAACATTGGTTTTATTACGCTCCATGGTGTTTAAGGGCTTTATACCAGGGCTAGGCAAAGAGTATCCCTTGGGATGTCTGTGTGTTCACCAACACAATTGTAAAAAATAACTTGTTTTGAGTTTTCTGTCAAAATGGTTTTGGGAGAATATTTAGTATTGTTCGAGCAGTCGACGAGGAATGTGCTGTCGGATATTTTTATGAATGCACCGTAAGAAATAATTGTGTACATAAATGTAACATACTACACATTTTCAGGGAGCTTTAAAGATTTTTCTTCTTTAATTGAATTTTTTATTGGCTTTGCAATATTTGGTTCAAATCAAATGCACTTTTCAACACTTTTGAATATTTAATTTTTATTTCTGAAACAGGTGTGACAAAGATGGCCATGGACTAATTTGGGTTTTGATTTGGTCACACAAAGAAGTATTTTCAGTTTCATTTCGATAGTGAATAAGAAAGGTTCTATATATCATTTAGTTCTCCACACAAATTGTTATTACTCATATTATTATCATTATTTTAATAATTTTCATTTCCATAATTTGATAAAACTTTATGAAAATATTTTTTTTTTAATTAAATATTTTTTGCATCATTCGTGTTATCTATTCTCTTACAAAATAATTTATAGTTTATTTAATAGTTTTAATATAACAGCGTTTTTTTAATGAGTTGAAAAGTTTAATTTGCTATGAAACCCGAAATATAAAAATCAAAAAAAGCCAACAAAATATTTCTCACTGTGCAAAGAGAGGCAAAAAAACAGTTGCAATATTTTGTTATTTCAAAACACATACAATCACAAAAAATTTTTGAGGCTCTCTGCCTTGCCCTGCTTTATACCATTTTCAATAAACAGTATGTTGGTTATGGACATTGTTACTTGTGACCAATAATTGTTTTTGCGAAAAACAGTTTTTTGTGTTTTATTTTTCTATTTCAAGAGTGTTATTAATTGTTAATGAATTCATTCCAAAGTAGTTTGTAGTTGCCTTTGTTCACCCGTTCACCCTTTAAAATATTATTCGATAATACAGGCAACATTCTGGAAATTAATGAGAATGAAACTTCAAGATACTTGGATCACGAAGGGCTCCACATTAAAGATTGTATGGGGTTATTATTTGTTTAGGGTCCGCATTTGCGAATCGAATTCGTGTTGAAGACCATTTTTCATTTGTGATCAGCCAGTGTAGTAGCACTCCCATATATCTGCGAACGGTTGTGGTTCTGGCAAAGGTGCAGCGCAGACGAGAGTTCGTGGAGCCCTTCGACGACACTATCATGTTGAGTTATTGTTGTTGCATTTGCTCAAATAAATGTTCGTGCAAAGTCGACGAATGAAAGCTGTGAAGTATGTGGCCACGCTTAATCTTCCAAACATATTGGACTTGTCTTGGTCGTGACACGCATTCACTGTTTGTTCTTTGTTGCAATGATAGCAGACCCACATAGCCATATACTCAATCAAGTTATTTTGACATTCTAGCATAAAATGGAAACTAGCACTCCTTTTAATCTGTTTAATCTTACCTTCCCGTTTTTGTGATGATCATTTCGGTGCCCAGTTCATGGAACTTGTCCCATAACTCTTTGGTCTCAAGGTGGCATTGAATGGGCAGCAGCTCGTCGCAGTTGCAGGACCCAACTATTTTGGGAGAGTTCTAAAAATGGGGATGGTTAATTCTAGTTCTACATTTAGTTTAGGTTGGATTTTGCTAACTTTGCGTTTTACCTTCGCTGGCTCTGGGGACAAACGATCGTCTTCCGCCTGAGAAGGACTTTGGGGAGACGCCCTCCCTCGACTGCTACTGGAACTGTGGTTATGGTTGGAGCTTCCATTTCCGCTGTCATTGCTGTAGTTTATGCGATGTTTAAGGGCAGTCTTTTGGATAAGCGCTGCTCCACCGTGCCGCGATAGACGAACAACGGATGCCGCTGATTCGGTGTCGCTACAATCGACCACATCAACATCCCCTTCCTCTTCGGCGTCGGGGAAGCGTTCAAGGGATAATGGACCTGCAAGGGAAAGACACGCACTTGTGAGAAATTACTTTGTGAAATATTTGATTTTATTAATGTTTTAATAAACGATTTGCATCCTCGCTTCGGGACGTTGGGACCTATGTCATAGAGATACTACTTTGTTGCTTTGCAGCCATCGTTGCCATTTATGTAACTCTGTGACAATACCCTGGAAAAAAATTATGCACACATATCCCATTGTACTATTCAATTCACATTTCGCAACTGCAATTCTAGAGTCAAAAGTGCAAAGCTATGTCATTTCAAATGAAACAACCTGATATTAAATATTTCGACACGCCACATTTGACAACTGCATATTGCATTTCCAATATTTTAATAATAGAATAACAAAAGTTCGTACATGTTAACATATAAGAGTGTGGGGCGGAACGTTCTTAATCATCTCTCTTAAAGGAAAAATGTGTAAAATTGTGTTTGTAAATACGACTAGCAATAAATACAAAATGTGAAAATATCGAAATACTGATTTAGTCTTAACTTTTCTTAATTTTTCTTTTTATCTCTATTGAACTTATATGTTATTGAGAACTTGCGTATGGAAAATTTAAATTTTCTTTAACAATTCTATTGGAAAAAATTAATCATTACTTCACATAATTTGAGGCTGCATCCAATAATTAAAATTGTTCTCATTTTAAAAATGGGCATTTGGTGTTCAATAACAGTGTATACATAAACTGTTAAGAGCATTTCTCATTTATCCATAAACACAATATTGTGTCTAAAATTTATATTTTATTAGCCAAAAACTAAATATGTAATTAAAAAGTTTTCAAACCTTTAAAAAATATATTAAAATACAGCGCAGAATCCGGATAACATCCAGAAAATACCAGTTTAAACAAGTAAAAAATCAGCTAAGGTACAATTTTATGCTGGATATATGAAAACGTGGACATCTGTAGCCAATTATTTGCCGAAGAAGGAACTCAAATACCAAGTTTGATTAAATCAGTTGAAAATATAGCTTAAAGCCTTTAAATACAGAATATCTAGAAGTACAGCCATATGTTGGCCATACCAAAACATTGATTTTTTGGTGGAAAGACAATCTGTCTATTTACAGCAAATTCAAGTTAAATTGGTGGCTATAACAACAAAAAAACTTAAATCTGGCGGTACGGTACCTACTTGGGTCATTTTCAATATCGAAAGTTCTGCAGACATAAAATACATCTGATCAAAATTTGGTCAACCTACTTAATTTCCTTCTGAAGCTAGAGTGATTTCTATAAATGGACAGACAGACGGACAGATATTTTTGAACCAACATAGAATTTCATGCTGATTAGGAATATATATACGTTGTGGGGTATACAACTTATATCTCGAGGTGTTACGATGACGATGGGTCATATAACTTGCATGTTAATGTAACAAAGACGAAATGTTTAAAGTGGAGCACATATTTGCTCATTTCCACAGGAGAAGAGAAAAAAACTAAAAGAGTGCTCGGCAAGAGTAGAATCTACTCGATTTTAAGCAACCTTTGCTCCCACTCAAAAACGAGCAACTTATGTTCACTCATATTTCAGCGACATCGAAAAATTGAGTTTGCTTGAACTTTTTTTCTGCACTTAGGAGCGCACTCACTCGAATTCGAGCGAGCAAGAGGAGTTTTACTCTTTGGACAAATTCGAAAAAGTTTTTTATCCATATCTTTCGATATATTATAACAACATTTGGCACCAACTCTTTATGTATTAACATTAATATGTTTAAAAATTAAAATTTAAAATCCGAGTACAGTATTCCTCTAAGTAAAATAAATACATACGAAACCATATTTTAAAACTATCCACATTCTATTTTTGATAAAAAAAAACCTAAATTATCCACAGTATCGCTCGGTCTTATTGATGCCAAAAGAGTTCACATTAAACGTGATACGTAGAACTTATAAAATATATTATTGACGATTTTTCTACTTTCACACATACCTATATCCACCGTTTATGGGGTTTGATTCGAATTCGGCTGAGTTAATTAAATTTGACTAGGAAAAAATACTAAAATCACTCAGGTTTGAAAGAAAATTATACCTCTTTCGCAATTTTTACCAATCAAAAGCTACCATATTATGATATTGCGACTAAAACAATTCATTCTAGCAAACTACACGTACATTAATGGGAATATTTAAAATGTTTGCGGGTGAGACTCAGTTTCGATGATTATAAAACATTATTGATTTTTTCCATACATAAACTTTTATTTAGTTGTCACTTGCAAGTTTGTCCAAAGTTATCATAAATTTTCAAAACACATATAATTTTAAAAAAATCAATGTAAACGAGATAATTATAACACTTTCCCGCAGATCAGAAACTGTTTGGACTCTAATGAACGAATGTTGGTATACATAATTTTGCTGCTTAAATCATTTCCAATTTAAAGACCGGATATTATAATTTGGGAATGGGCATTTAACAACACCTAAAGTTTTGTATATATTTTGCAATATCTCAATCGGAAACGGCATCGATGTACAGGCATTACGAATATAGTGCTGTTATGCCGTTATATAGAGGCCATAACAAAAGGTGGACCCGAAGTGGTCATTTTAAAATATCAGATCCTTATTAAAAGCAAGTAAAACGAAGCTTAGCTCGGGCGGGCCGAACTTTTAATACCCTCTACCGTTTGAAAGAAACTTGAAAACTGCCGCTATAGTTTAAAAAAAAATGTGGGTATCACGTGTTACGGTTACACGGGACTATACAAGAACGTGGACCTCTATAGTTAATTGTCTGTCAGAGAAGGTTTGATATACTTCTCTTGAAAAATGTAGCTAAAATTCTTAAAATACCGAATATTGGCAGGCGTGATAATACAGGGGAGCTATTTTAAGACGTGAATCTGTTAAGGCAACGAAATTCCTAATTTGAAATAATTCTGGTGAAAGTGGAGCTAAAATCATCAAAATACCGGATTATATGGGTCTTATACGAAAACGTAGACCTGTAAATATATATATACTAGCTGACCCGGTCCGCGTTGCCGGCCCGTAGTTTTTGTCTATTATGCATATATTCCCAAGCATAATTATTCACAGATATGACTGATATAAGTGCTCACGTACAGGTCGATTTAAAGTGTTTTAAAATACCTGTACCCATTTTTAACCAGTGGGCTTCAATATTTAAACCGTGGCTTCAACTGTGTGGATGTGCTATACAAATCTATTAAAAAGTATATATCAATCTTATCGCCATATAAGGGATCAAATTAATTTTTAATATGGTAAAAATCGTAGCAAAATCTTCCAGTCAAATGAGCAGTAATTTGGAATTTGCTGTATTTTGTATACTACATAATTGAGGGCAGAATGATTTAAGAATAGCCAAAGTTAATTACTTTTTTAAACCCATTAGCAACTTAGATTGTGCATTAGAGTCCTCATAAGTCCCCCTAACCATGTCAGTCTGTTTGTCCGCCAAAAGGTGGACTTGAGAGGGTATTATAACATGGATAAAAATTCTAAAATTTGTAGATATGTTGAAATTTTAGTGTAAGATTTTCACCCCCCTAATACGCATTATTAGCCAAATTCTTTGAAATGTGGTTAAATTAGGAGGTACCTTCTTTATATGGGCACTACTCCGAAACATCGACCTACATTGAAAACTTTCTTCTACCCCTTATAATCCAAGATGACAAATAGAGGCCAAATCAAAAATATAGCAGAACAATATAGCATGTCATAGCATTTCGCGTGATTTAAATAAGTAAAAATAATTTTATCCACCTCATAATTGAGGGCAGAATGATAAGATGGGAATTAATTTTATTTGCCATTTAAATTGTAAGTTGGAGACCCCTTAAATTCCATATTTTCATCATAGGATAATTCAATGATGATTAAACAAATATTCGGTCCCGTGCTACTTTCTTATATTTGTAATTTGTTCATGTTTCCACAATTTATTTCATATGGATGCACATCCCAAATCTACGTTCCCAACCAATATTCTCTTGGGGGTTAAAAATTCAATAGAATACAAAATTTTCTTTTCTGACCACACATTAGATGTGAAAGTGGACTTGGGGATACTTCAATGTGGGGACTTTACTTAAATAAATTCCTATGTGGCAATTATCTGTATGATGGTTCCCTACCCCAGGGTGGCATAAATAAAATTTTTTAGCCAAATCAATTGATGAATGTGGTCATTACCAATATATGCATTACTCTGAAAATTTAAAATTTTATGCGAAGAGGTTATCTACCCCCTTAGAAACAAAAATGTCAAATAAGGGCCAAAAAATGAAAAAAGTGGCCGGCCAAGACCCCAAAAATAACTTAAATCATAGATGGTTATATAAATATGAAATCGGGTTGTTCCCTTATCCATGAGTTATGATCGATATAAAGACCTGCAAAAGTGATTTTAGGTATTTTGAATGTTTGGGAAGAATTTCTGGAAGGATATAAAACCTTTTCTTACTAAAAGTCCCATTCGCTCTACTATTTTGCACCTTTTATTTCAATATTGGTATATTACTTATTATTCTCCCAAAGAATTTTGCATTTTGAGCTCTCATTGGACGGATCATTGTCACGCTTTGAAATGAGCCCCATTAAGCTTTTTCGGTCATTTTTGTTTGTTTAAACGTGTTCGCATCTTCCAGCTAACCCACGATGTAGGCCCTGGAGTTGAAAGGTAGATGTCAGTTAACATCCTATTTCGCACTTATTCAATTTTTTTAGTGAAAAATTATTCTTTATTTTGTTCACAAAAAAAAAATTGACAAAAAAAAGAATAACAAATTGAAAAAGTCTTCAACTTTTTCGCTGATTTTTTACAGCAAATGTTTTAAGATCCTTCCTTACAAAGTTTGTCAATAGAATGTACTATTACTTTAAAATTCGATTCCATTGAAAATGTTTTTTTGATTTTTGCAATGAGATCTCTTTTTCATGATTTTCAGCGATTTAGAAAAAGTAATTATCTTTTAACTTTGGTGTGACCGCGTTAAATTATTTCGATATCATCTATTCCGTTTCGCCACCACATAATTCGCTACTACACTTCCATCAATTTCAGTTCTCAAGAAATCAAGTCAATTAAATAAATTGGTATAAATATTCGAATTCAAAAATAAAATATAAAAAAACACTACAAATGTACATTAGAAAAAAGTAAGTCAAAATGGAAAAAAATCATGCAAAATAAAACATTACTATTGTACATTTGAAAAGTCAAAATGAAAATGTTAATATATCACATTTTTACGCGATTTTTTTGGATATTAGCCTTTTCGGAGAGTAGACAACTCCGAATTTGTGTGAATCGTTAAAATTAATCCAGCGGTTCTTAAGTTATAAGCGTAGTAACTAACACAACTTACATTTATATATATATATAGATAGATTTTGAAATTTTGTAAGAAACTTCTTTGCAAATAACCATCTATACAGATCCGAGTTAAGGTATAGACACCATATGTTTTTTTATTTGTGTCACTTTTTCACCCCAATCGCATCAATTTTACGAACTCCAATTAAAAAAATTGATACAAATGCGGTAAAAATGTGACAGAAGTCAACAAAATACCGAAAATCGGGAGAACAGTTACATGGGGACTATACCTAAACTATGATCCATATGGATAGTCGATTGCAAAGAACACAAACTGCCAATTTAAAATATTACGAAAACAGCCAAAACACCTTTAATCTGACGGTACTGTCACATATTCACTAGTTATTTCAAAATCTGGACCTATATGGTCCATTATAAATACCAAAAATTCTACTGACTTAAAATGCATCTCAGCAAAATTTTATTAAACTACTTCATTTCGTTCGGAAGCTAACATGATTTCCACAGACTGACAGAAGGGACTGTATATATATATAATTATTTCTAGAAGTTGTCTTTCCAACTTCTTAATAAACTCTCCATGCTATGGTGGATAATACATACATAATAGTTAGCAATTAATTAAATCTCTTTCCTTCAATTGCTGCATAGTAAGTGGTGTGCTTCCTACATTCGTCTGCAAAATATTCTGCATTTTTTATGTCCATTGTAGTAGATGCCTACTTCTTTAAGGTGACGCATCAGAGTCGTGAATTATTTCTTTTCAACATTTAGCTCACAATGAAAACTAAATAAATAAATAAGACAACAAAATGAAATTCACAGATGCAAATTAAAATAACATGCAATGCTGAAAACGCTGCTGCTTTCGCACAAAACTTGCGGGGGCAAGTGATTAGAAAACTTTCAACGTTTCCAAATGGATGGCTTTATTATGCAAATGTCGGACATTTCTCAAATGTGCATGTTTTCCAAATACTCACGAGCGAGTGCGCCAAACGGACGGTCGGACGGTCAGCCGGTGATAAATGCAGCCGCATCGTATAATTGTAAATGTTATTAACAAAACACATCAAAGAGATAAAACATTAATGCATTTCAAAAATGTATTAATTATTCTCTATCGCTCCCGTCTGGTTTCACTTGTTAATTTGTTTGTAATTAATGAGTGCCGTTTTCAATTGTTGAAGATACTCTGTTTTCAACGATTGTAAATCTGCATGTTGATATTTAATTGAACTAAGTAAGACCAAATTGCCGGTTGCAGTGAAAAAAGCGCAAAAAACGGAATGGCAGAAAAGGTAAATTATTATTGTTTTGATTAGTTGCAAAAACACATTAAAACGAAGGGAAAACTAGATACTAACATGACATTCTGCTCCTAATTCCCCTACAAAAATGTAAAATATATTTTATTTTTGAAATTGGTGAAAGAACTTTGGGAAGGTCGATTTCTGATACATTCCAGGTCACCCGCTAAAAATTGGACCTTTCTGGGCTGTAGGAACTATCCTCATCAGATTTGTTGGTAATTTCAATACGCGAGCAACTACAAAATCAGTAAAAATACAGTTTTTGGTCCATTTCATTCCATAAATATTTTGCGAACATCTCCCGAAACTGTAGGCTTCAATTTTGTCGGTTGCACTGACTACCTACATGATATCGTGAGGATTGGACCATATTTGCGATCGATACAGTGATTACAAACTTAACATGGGCTGACGGATGGACGGACATACATAAATAGGTCAGCTCGACGAGAAAGTTTATCGATCCTCTTATTTTGTCGAGCTGAGTCCTCCGTCTGTCCATTTTAATTAGTAATCACACTACAGGTCGAAAAAAGCTCCGATGTGAAATTGGAGAGAAACTGAAATATTTCCTGAATTTGCAATATAGACTCCATCAAGTCCCTTCCCCACAAAGGGCCAAAATTTTGGACGGACGGACATCGCTAGATCGACTCCAAATGTCCTGAAACGGATTTGGTCCAAAGAGACCTAGGGTCTCGTTATTTCGACTAGGCACGTTTTGATATATACCCTCTGGCTACAGAGGCTGAGGGTATAATTAGATACCAATCCTTCAAAATCCATATTTAAAACAATCAAGCTACTGTTTAAAATGGGACACTTACTGTTTCACAATTTTTCAATTTTGTCCAAAGTCCAGAATAGAAGAAAGAAGAAAAAACATTAAGTTCGGCCGTGCCAAACTTTCAATACCCTCCACAATTAGCTCAAAACATCGTGAAAATAGGGCTAAAATTATCAAAATGTCGAATATAGCATTATATAGGCATTATAGGAAAGCGTGAATTTGTATGGACTATGTTCTGCAACCGGAGGTAGAACCCATTCCCAACTACAAATACAAAATGTTAGACAATTTCGTTAGAAAATGTTAATATACCGAATATCCGAAGTTACTGTTATATGGGTGCTATAGTAAGACGTGGACATATATGGGCAATGTTCTGCCACCTGAGGAAGAACCCTTTGCAAATTCTAAATACCAATTTTGGCACAATCGAGTTGAAAAATTGGCTAAAATTATCAGAATACCGAATAACAGCACCCAATCAACAATACCTAGTTAATTGGATGCTATACGAAAACAATCAAAATTTGTGCGAATTTTCAAAGCTCTACGTCAAATAATGTAGTCCGTATTGTGACTTCAACAGACCGACTGACTGACATTGTTAAATCTACATAAAATGTTATGCTAATCATGGATATATATACTTTATGGAGTCTTCTTCATTCCATGAACAATTCCTCCAATCTCATGGTGGGGGGTATTCAGCTTGTAACACTAGCGGGTATACAGCTGGTAACACTAGTTCCGATTAGATTAAAACTATCCTCATGTTAATTTTAAAACAACTAAAACTAGGTTTAGTGTGATGATGGCTTAAAAGGGTTCACTCTTCACGAACCTAAATTCTAGTCAAATTTGTTAAACAAATCATATATCCTATAACATTGTGGCCAATATTGTCCATTTTCTCGGCTGATTTATTATACAGGATGAGATAAAGAAGCTGCAACCAATTTCAGACTGCTGTCATTTCCAATACACTCGTTCTGTTTAAATTATTCCAGTGACAGCTCATTATATTGTTTACAAGCGTTCAAAAGCATTTTGGTGAGAATTTTCTAGAAAAAAAAGTTATTCGTGATGGAATTCAAGCGCGATAGTGTGATTTCTTTATATTTGGCTGGAAAACCACAAGTGGCTATCGTTAGAGCACTCCAGTATTTAAATGTGAATAAATCTTTTGTGTCTCGTACCATCGCTCGTTACCGTGATACTGGTAGCGTAGCCCGATGTCAAGGAAGTTGACGGAAGAAAACAGCAACTTGATCGAAACCCCCCATTGAAATGCCAAAAAGTGCAAGAACTTACACCGCAACAGAAAGAAAATAGACTCAAAAGAGTTAAAGAGTTGCATCGCTTGGCTGAAAGTGGAGAACTGCCGAATTTGGTTTTCTCCGATGAGAAAACATTTGTTGTCCAGCAGTTTGTAAACAAACAAAATGATCGAGTTACTTGCCAAAGAGGTCAGCTGAAATGTGCACCTTCGGTTGGCCACCAGAACTTAGGCGCCGGCAATGGTGATAGTGTGGGCAGCCATAACAGCCGATGTTCGCTTCGTATTAATCGACCGTGGATCAACATAAATGCCGAATATTATCGCGTAAATATTCTGGAGCGTGTATTAAAGCGCACAATGGCCACCAAAATCTCCGGATATCAATTTGTTGGACTATTGTGTCTGGAGTATTTTGGAAAGTAAGGTTGGCGCTAAAAAATACCAAAGTGTCGTTCACCTCAATGCTATTTCCGAAGTTTTTTGCTTTCATTCAATAAAATTTAAAAAAAATTATAAATGATGGCGTTTGACTTTGTTGCAGTTTTTTATCTCACCCTGTATGGGCCAAATTTTGGACAATACGGGGTAGTTCATAGGTAAAATATAAGATACATAAATAATTTGTATATGGTATAGTTAGTATGGAGGATAAGGTAAGTTTGTCATTCCGTTTGTAACTACCGATATTCGTTTACGATTTATGCACATTTTCTAACCAAATTACTTAATATTTGGTATTTAGATTTCGTAAATGGGTTTACTCTTGTTGCGGAACAATTTCTATAAAGGTTTATGTTTTTCTATATCCCCAATCCTTCCCATATTTTTATGGAATTGCTTGCAATTTAATAACAAAAGTAGGAATGCATATATGGATCTTCTCGCCGAGCTGAGTCGATTTAGCTATGTATGTCCGTCCGTCTATCCGTCTGTCCATGTTAATTTGTAATCACGCAACAGGTCGCAATCCTCAGGAAGTTTAGCCAGGGGGTTGGGTTTCGTTCGAAATAGGAGCTTATTTGTTTTGGAGATGTTTGCAAAATATTTAGGTTGAAATGGGCCAAAACATAAAAATTTCCTGATTGTGCACATGATCTGCATAGGGTTGGAAAAGCCTACCAATTTGGCAATATTTTGCGGGTATAATAGACCATCAATTTTATGTAAAAAATACGAACATTATTTTAATATATCGATAAGGTTTTGATGTATTTCAAATAGGAGGGCAGCCTTTTTTTATATATTTATTATTATTATTATTCCTTTATCATAAATATGTGTAGTCTTTTTGTCTTCAGATTTATGAAGGTCTTTCAAAGGATAATTTTTTTTTCTGGCTTAACCCAATTTTTTTTATTTTTTTGCTAATTAATGTACGAAAATAAAAAAAATAATAATAATAAACAAGTAGGCAAAGGCTATAGTCGTGCGGGCCGACCATGTGATACCCTACAAGACTACCATATGTTAGAAGCCCACTTATGTCCAAATCTATTTTGGAAGATTTCGCTTTTGAAATTATGTCACGGAACACTGTCCAGATATTAACCTTAGCATTTTGACCAGGGACATTTGACCATATTTACGCACTCCTCCGTGTTATTAGTCGGTGTGGTCCACTTTACAGCTAAGTTTAATCCAATGGTCATCAAAAATGCTATACTTCTTCTTCATTGTCTTAAACTGTCCTCTCATGCAAAATTCCGTGTCGATTGGTTTCAATTGTGAGATGAAGAAAATTTTTTTTGTTCTTGGTTCATGTGAACCCTTAAATATTTTGAGATGATCCCCAAATGCAAGAGGCCCCTCCATTCAACCCGCTGTCCTAAATTCTAACTTCATGCGAGATTCAGTGTCCGTTGGTTTTTATTTGTGACCTTCATAACGGCTGCAAGATCAGGAACATTTTTAACAATCTTTTAAAAAAATAGGACTAGCCCTTCTGAGCCTAACTCTACCCTTGTAAGAATTTTCGTGAGGATCGGACGATGATTGGAATCTGTATATAATAACCCCAACCTGTGTTGTAAGGTGAAAAAATATTACAAAATATACACTTCAATATCATAAGTCAAATTGAAAAAATCGCATGCGATAAAAAAATAAAAAATGTCACAAAATACAACAAAATCTATATTAGCATCATTATTGTCATTATTATTTATACTTTTCATTATTTATACTTTTATGCCAAAAGGGCATTCTTAATTGACAAAATTTTTCAAAATCCATCTAGCCAATCTTGAGATATAAGCATTCGAGCTAACATCTCCTTCCATCCCCTTGTATATACACATTGTATATTATATACAAGGGGATGGAAGGGGATGTTAGCTAGAATGCTTATATCTCAAGATTTATTTACTATCGGCATCTATGTATCGGTCAGAATTGACCTTTAAATATTCGCGGTTTAATCGAAAAATTGACTTTTATTTATCACAAATTTTATGGTCTATTTTACCTACTAAATATTACCCGATGACCATCAAAATTGGAAGGCTTCTGTCCAGCCCTAGGCTCTAGCCCCATGCAAACTTCCGCTTCGATTGGTCTATTTCTGCGACTTGTAGAGCAACTTCAAATTCAGGAAAAAAAATACCCTAAATATTATTCGATCATCTCCAAAAGCAATTGGGTTCTATTCTGGCTATAGCCCCACATCCATTCTAAATTTCGTAAAGATCGGGCCATAATTACGACCTGTAGAGTGATTACAAATTAACATGGACGGTCGGACGTACATAGCTAGATCGACTCAGCTCGGCGAGATAGGAAAATCCATATATATTTTCCTATGTGGGAAAGGAATATTTCGAGGTATTACATAATTTTAGGCCCAATCAAACTTATAATACCCCCAAACACATAGTGTTGTAGGGTATAATAAACAGAGTGTATGCGGTTGCCTGCGGAACCAAAATACCTAAATAAGTACCAAGTAAATCAAGTCCACAAAATTCTATTAATTTCGATGAAAATTTGCTGGCAAAGTCAAAATAATTGAGGCGTGTTCAAAAAAAAAAGACAATAATTTCTAATCTTAATATTCGAATTTCAGTTCCTCTGATTTTTGTTTGGGGATTTTTCTTATTTTTTTATTTGCATCCTCTTTTATAGATCTAATAATCGTCATTTAATTTGTTTTCGACAAACATGGCAAAGTTCTGCACTAATAAATTAACGTATTAAAAAAAAATTAAGTAAGTTTGGCTTTTTTAAAACAACAAAATAAGAACTGTATCGCGAAAGGTAAATGCCAACACTGTTCTATCCGAAATTTCAAATCAGGTACCTTTTGTTAGTTTCATAGCGCCCACAAAGAGTTCTGAGGTATTTTATATGGAGCAAAACAAATTAGAATTCGTATGTTATTCTTGCCAAATACCGGATTGAGTTTTCTGACTTTGCTATTTTAAAAATGGGACATCAGACATTGTAAATTCTTATAAATCTAAGTTTGTAACTTTTTGGGTTTTCTTAGTGAGCGCAGAACTTTCAATTCATTTGGTTTGATTTTGGTTTCATTTGTACATCTGGATAGAGAGTGGAAACAATCCCTTCAAAGACGAGACGAACAATAAATTCTATAAATTCCTTCAGCACCATTAAACTAGATCAATCTGTGGCCGAGACTCATATAGAAATTATGTTTGGAGCGAATTAGGAACGAAGCTGTGACCTCACATATATAGTTGATATTAAATTATCATATGAATTGACATAATAAAAAATTATCAATTGAATATTATTTGAAACGGTAACATAAAACTAACACCGAAAATGGGATCATTTGAAGTCAAGGAAAAACTAGTTCAGCATTTTTAAGATTCGTGTGATGAAATGTTCTTATTTGGCAACGTGGTAATCGTTGTTTTGACCGACGCACCGAGGGGTGAAATCACAAAAAACGGAGTTAATTGAAAAATGTATTTTTTTAAATATTACAAAATATTACAAAACGCAACAAGAAAAAGGAAAAAACTTGTTTTTGGGGTCTTGAAGTGCAAAAATTTTTGATATTTTGAAGGTTGATTTAAATTATGTCCATATTTTCGCCATATCCGAAAAGTAGATGGATTTTAAATCGTTAAATATATCGAGAAGGTCTTAAAATATTTCTTTTGTATTTTGGTATGGAATGCCATCTTCAATAGTCAAAAAAAGCGCGTGCAGTTTTTGTTTTATTTAAAAAATGGTATGCTCAGTTACACATCCTTTTTTATAAAAATATATTAATATGGTTTTGGTCTATTTCAGATATGAAAGCTAAGTTGCTAGCCAATTACTTAAATATATTTTAAATATAATTTCTCTCATAAAAATATGCAGTCTCTTTGTCTTCCGCTTTAAGGTTTTCCAAGGAAAAAAGAACTTTTTTCGAATTTATCTCTGTTTTTGTGTATATAACACTATTGGTATCTACAAAGATCTACGTTTAAGGGTGGCTCTATATTGGCAGTATTTGTAGTTTTTACCCATTGAGAAACAAAATACGAAATTATACATCTGTAAAAAAACTCTTTCTAAAACCTTCAAAATACCTTATATTAGAAAGTACCGTTATATTGGGCTTACAAACAATAGTGGACTTATCACACAAAGTTTTGTAGGGAGAGATTCTCAAAATATCTAATAGTAAGAAGTGCAGCTATGTTTGGCTTGGGTTTAAAATTGTAGTCGGAACCTTCAAAATGCCGAAAATTAGGAGTCTATAGCAAATACTGGAGATATCTTAAAACTCTTATTATGATGAGATATACTCAGAACTCTAAATGTCACGTTATAAAAAGATTTGCTTTAAAATTGTGGTCAAAAGATTCAAAATACCGAAAATCAGGAAGCAACGCTATATGGGGGTCATAACGAAACGTGGCCCAATATGCCCCATTTTTAACACTAAACATGCGAGGGTAATATAAATGTCTGGACAAAATTTCAACGCGATAGAATGCTTTCCCGAATTAAACTCCGTTTTTGAGGATCTCACCCCACTGTGCGACGTAGCCATAGAGGCGGTGCATGGAGCCCGGGCCACTTCTCAAATGGTCATTTTTTATAATTTTAAAATAGTTTGTGTTCGGAAATTGGATTACAAATTATTAAAAAAACTAACAGGAATACCTTCTATTATGAACGATTCAGTTGAAAGTACCTCCGAATATAGGGTATGACATTTTTCAAGAGAATTGTTTCAAATGTGGTATTTGAAACTCGTTTAGGTTTTTCCTCCTGTGGTACATCCAAATTTGTGTGTGTGTGTGGCGAAAAACGTCGATCGTGTATGTCGAATTTTAGGTAACGCTGTTGGGCTGAATTGTCAAAATATGGAAATTTATTGTGAGGATATTTTATGCCTTGCCTGTTTAAATCAAACCTCTGATCTAAATTATAAGAAATCGAATGAAATAACAATCTTTGTGGGAGAATTTACATTGACAGGATATTCTTTCAACGAACAAACACATATACTATTCTAAAATGAATATTCAACAACTGACTATTTCTATTATCAATTCTCGAAATAATGGCAGAGAAATATTGTGCCCAATTGTTGTTCACACACAGCTTTGTAGTTTAAAAGCTGTGAATATTGTTGTGTCATCAAGATTACAAATATGTATTACCTATTTTGTTGGAATTCATAGTAGAGTTACATATTTAGTAACGTCTATTAAACCATTAAAAAATGACCAGTAAAAAACTATACGGCAGTACCGTTTCTGTCACAATTACTCACAACAACACGTTGCTAACAATTTAATCTATTCTTCTTTTCAAAGGTCACAACATAATTATGAAATTTTCAGGTTAATAATTCGCAATTGTAGCTCGTGTTTTCAGAAACTTCATATAGGTGTGTCAAAATTCCCTATATCTGAGCGATCATTTGCGCGATGAATGACAAAAGGATTCAGATGTTCAGACCGTAGTACACAACACATTTGATGGAGGTGCATTTTGAATATTTTGTAATAATAATGCGATTATATACGCATAGTTTGGTTCAAAGTGCAGTTAGCATCGAATGCCTTGTAATCAAAAGAAATTCAAGAAAATTCAGGGGAATATAGGCTCATTTGAAACTCACGAAAACGCTGAATGAAGAATAGTGGTAAACATTTATTTTATTACGTAAACTAAGTAAGTGTTTTAGTGGATTTACCATCAGAAGCCAACAAACTGACGTACGAACCGTCTTTGATACGCTGTTTACGCACAATTTACGCAAAGAATCGCATCATATTTACACTTTGTGCGCTCTTTGTCCGAAACTAGGACGAATGTCTACGAGCTACTCTATGGAAAGTCCTTTAAGAGAAATGAAAGAGATTCCTGCCGGTAATGGCAATAACAATATACACAGAACACACATACACGCATACACACACATCCACATACACAAACGTACGTGCGTATACGCACAATGTCACATTCGGAAATAATAATAAGCCTCTTTAGTCGAGAAACGAAAGGATATTCAGATTGGCGTGAAGACGTCCCAATGCCCATTTCTGTGGCATTACGTGTGTTTGAATGTGTTTGCCTTTATTTGTTGTAAGAACGATTAAGTACACATCACATTACTCACTCAAACTCCTCTCCGATGGTTCGCGGCTCGAGGCATTTCCGCCTCTCGCCATTATCGCTGCTATTGAGAAATCCGTGGCGCCGCCGATGCAAGAACTGGTGGTCGTTCTCGTTGTGTTGGTTAAATTGAGGACTAAAGGACGATTGCTTCTGCTGCCAGTCCTGTTGTTGAGGATGGTGGCAATCTGTCTGGAGTTGGTTATTGTTTTGGGGCTTTCACGTGTCAGTGGGTTTGGGGCAATTTTTGAACAGTTATTACAATTTTCGATTTCGACAAATTTCGATTGACTTGGCTGAAATTGGCTATGTTGTTGTGTCTCATCCGTTTGCAATTCCTGTTTGATACTCATGTGGCTAAAAAGCATTTTCAGAAATCTTGGCTAAACGCTGAATGGGAACACTTTTTTCTCACACGTGCTACTGTTTCTCATTGCACTCGATTGGAATCGTTTCGCACTTGAAAATATTTACGCAATTCGAACCACGAGAGGCTGTGGTACGGCACGGGCTTTTTAAATCGATCGCGTTTTTGGGGATTTCTATTCTTCCGTTATTGTTGCGACAACCGTTCCATTGTCTGGCTGACCAATGAATGAAGATGCTAAGCGACGGCAGTTATCAGAATGTCAGGTGGCGGCGCCCCTATGTGAACGCGTAAAGTTGCCAAGTTTGTTGTTTGTTTGTTTGTTATTTGCTTCGTAATTCGTACCCAATCAGTTGTTTGTGCATTCCGTTGTTTTAGTTGGGGCACCCGAGTGGGGTACTGTTGTTGTGTTGTTTGCGACTGTGGTTGGGGGAGGCTAGCTTCGTTTTGTAATGGAATGCGCATCGGTCTAAAGTTACGCATGGAAGTCTAGCAGAGGGAGCTACACCACCGACGTGTAATGGTCAGCTAAACAGCTGATCTTTGTGACTGAGAGCTTTTTGCTTTTCACTGATGTGTTGTCGCTGTAGTGAAATGTGAAGAGTGTCGTTGGCATGTGTATGTGTGCAAGTCGACAATTGCCTACACGACAATCGCACTCATTGCTTTGGCGAAAAGAAATCCGTCTTTTCAACACTTCATCATCGACCTACTACAACAACAGAAACACGAAAATCAAGCGGCGAAGAAATGCGTCGAGAAAAGCAGCAAAACAGCGAAAATTTTCTCAGTGGCAGAGTAGGGAAAAACTCAAAAACGACATTTAACCTCAACGGGTTGGGGACACGGAATGGGGTAAAAAGCGGGACTCGTATTTTCGTTGTGCTCAAGAGCACCTTCAACTATTTTAGCACTATGAAAATTGTGTTTTGCGGCTTGTTTCTTTTCTTTCTTTTATGCCTTCAGTTATTCACACAGGTACGAAAAACAAATCCGTTTATTTGTTCTTCAACGTTTTTAACAGCCGCATACGGAACCAAACTGATGGCAAAGGCACCTCAAAACATCGTTTGAAAGTTTAATTCCATCGCTTCTTGGGTGAGCAGTATTAGCAGCTACGCTCTGTGAGCTGCAGTGGCAAGTAAAGTAAAACAGGTCGGAATACATATGTACATGAAGGAACGCTGGCAAGGGCACGCTACAAACCTCCATGACAACCCAAGAAAGTTAAAGAGAGCGCTTCGGTAGAGAGCCCGGCATGTGGGAGACTTACATTCAGTCAAATCGTGCCTCCAAGCATCCATCAATGCCCATTCACAATTCATAACCATCGTTCGACCGTCCGTCCACTTGAGCGCTCTTTTCATTCAACAAAGTCGAATATTGTTTTGAAGGCGTCGTCAAACAGTCCAATGGAACGATGATGATTTATAAGGCCATGGAGTTTGTGTGTGTGTGTGTGTGCGTGAATAACAAGATGCCTTAGATTAAAAGGTGGCATTGTTAGCGAATGATAAACGTTTCGTGCACAATCAACCGCACAAGCCCAGCCAACAGGCACAATGAGCGGTCCATGGCAGAGCTACACCAACAACAAACGCGATATGAGAAATATGGGCATTGAAAGGCAACCGCAATGAAATTACCAAAATCATCGTTTTGCGACACACCACATCCACTTTTTAATTTCACTCTTTTCCACTTCCCTCTCATTCTTTTGATATGGAATCGAGTTTGTCCTTCGTGTGTGGGAAAGAGATATCTGTATGACTTCGGAAAATGATTAGCTCTCTCAACAACATCTCTCTGCAATCTCTCACTCAAATAAACACTCATTGAGTTGGACTTGTTCCCAAATCTAATCGGAAATGCATTTTAAAAATGTCTGCTCTTGAATATGTTTTTCTCTGTCACTCTTTCGAGCCCAGAGGAGAATGAGTTGCTCAGTTCCACCTTCGAATTGGAAACGAACTGTTTTGCTTCATAAATTCGTCATTTTGTTTTTGCGTTGACAGCTGTGTCGTTTTCTGTTAATGTGTGTAGGTAGTGTGTGTGCGTCGGTCTTTCAAATATCTGTATGTTTCATTCCACTGCGTTCCTCTTGTGTAGATAAGAATTCACCACGCTCCGTTCTCAATTTGGAAATTGATGGATGTTTTTGTTATTTAAGGACTACGCATAATGACATTTTATTTACAATTAAGTGTGTTAATACATTTTATTTTTAATTATTATTAGCTTCATTCGGAGTTGTTGTTTCGTGTCTACCAAAATATACAGCAACTTACAATAGGTTGGATTTGTTGCTGTTTCATAGGGTTTGGTCGGACGTTCTTAATATTACTTAGCTACAATAATTTCGATTTTTATTCGATGTCTATAGAGAGTGTAGTATATGGTATGCATGGAATGAACATTTTCAGTCGATCAAAGAGACGTAACCACTGTGTTAATCTAAAGTGTGAGCCTTTTTTCCCCATCTTGCATTTCAGAAGCCAATGATCTAGATCAATGCAATACCAATAATAAAATCCTGCTAAAAATTTTGAAGGAGTATACAATGCACAAACGTCGATAAATAGGCCAAAGTATTAAAAAATTAAAAATCAAAAAAGAATTGCAGGATGTGCTGTTGCAGATGATTCAGATGACGATTCTCTGGAACTTTGTGCAAAAATAAAAAAAATGTTCTATTCTCGTCATCATCTTTATGTCGTTTATGTCGATTCAGTGAGTATCATATTTCCCGCATACCTACATCTATAGATTTGGTTCTGTTTCATTTACTGCTTTAAAACGTCCATTGCAAAAGAAAGTATTTGTTTGGTTTGTTTTTAGAGCAAAATCTCCTTACCCAAATAATATATTATTCTTGATTGAGCTCACGTTTAGTTAATATCGTTTAATTTAAAATTTTCTGCCGAACTACTGAAATCAGAATGAAAATACAGTTTAGTAGATATTTCAAAATATTGAGCAAAAATAAGAAAACTCAATAATTAAAAATACAATAATGTACAAAGGACAATACTGGCATGTTCTATCTTTCTCCTATATTTTGTAAAGTTTTAGTAAAATCTGAAAAAATAAATCCGAGTTCTATGTTGTGAGGTCCCAAACATAAAATACAACATTTTCAACACGAATAGTCACTCTCTTGCTTCTAGAAGATGCCACTAAAAATCCGAACGAACGTAAGGTTAGAACCAAAAACCATCAAATGTTGTCCTTGTTTCACTCTTTAGACGGCAGTTTAAAAATCACCTGGAGTTTTTTATAAGCCATTATTGCAGAAGTGTGTCAAAGCATATGACCATGACATAGAACTGTCCAGTTTGAAGTCAGTTGACAATGCCTCTGATTGTCATAATGACATTGACTAAATTATGCACGTCTGTTTTATTGCATTTTGCTGACTTACCATGAGGCAGGTAGTCGACGACGTACACCCAACCTTTTGCTGCTAATAAACGAAAAGTCCTTGATGAAGCAGCGGGTAAGTCTGTTACCGACATGTTTACATCACGCCAGAAGTGTGTCACATTTCCTGTTTCCAAACAATGTCCCTAAACAATTAAAAATATTGATCTCACTACAAATATTTGGCATTGAAAGTTGAAATCAAAAGACAGAAAACACGTTAGCTGCAGTCAGGGTCAGATTCCCCAGATTGAAGCGTCCCTTGGTTTGTTACTCTAATCTAAAATTTGTACAAAATCGAATGATTAAGTCGTTCGATTTGACTTTGAAAAAAAAAACATATCTGCTCAACATTTTTAAATGCATTTTTGATAAATTGTTATTGTAAAAATATATGTTCTTTGCCAATGCTGTATACAACTAAATACTCCATGAAAAGGTTTAGGAAAAAATAAACATTGTGCAAATATTCACGGTGTCCACCTTGAACGAAATCTGACATTTTGAACATAGAAAACTTGAGTTATAAGAATTCTTGCTCCTTCGAAATGCCGAAAACTAAATATCAAAAGGTGTGAATACAAAATACGCTTTTTGTACTGGCTTGATTATCGGCTGGCTTCTTCGTAAGGGAAAAATTAAGTTTACTGTTGAATTAGTTCGATTTTGGCCCTACGCTCGTTTGATGACTCATGCCAGTCAAAAAAGCTTTTTATGTACTTGCACCTTAATATCTTACCATGCTTTACAGAACTTTGTAGTACTCAATTATGGAAATCTACATCTAAGGCTATGAAGTCCCATACATTTGCTCCCAAAGTCTAATGGTCGATTTTGTAAACTCTAATAAGTAGCGTATCGTAAAAAATATACATATGCGATTTTTCCTACAAATATACTGATCTTGACGGATTTTAGTGCATAATGGTGAAAATTGTGAGCGCATAAAATATTTATGAACTTTGGACACTTAATTTATACACGCCCTATGTAGATTTTAAAAGATTTTTATATTTTCTAACAAATCCAAGCTATTTAACAAAAGAAATTCTTAAATCATTTGCTTCACCAGATATCTTTATTTTCTAGCAATTCAAAGTTTTTTTTCAAAGTAACAGTATTAACATTTCACACTTTTTATACCCTCCACCATAGCATGGAGGGTATATTAGCTTTGTCTTTCTATTCATAATAGACCATACGAAGTATATATTTTCTGGATTAGCGTAAAAATCCAAGACCGTCTGGTGATGTCCATCTGTCTGTCTGTTGTAACCACGCTATCTTAAATAATAAATGCATATGTATAAATGCATAGTTTACCAGTAGGCAGGTTAAGTTCGTAAATGGACCATGTCGGTCCACATCTTCGTATAGCCTCCAAATAACGGCACCTCCCGATAGTAGGTATTTTGATGATTTCAACAACATAATTCACCGGATTCGTTTAAAATTTCGTAATGGAATATCTTAATGGGTACTAAAACCTATGGCGAAAAATTACGCATGCAGGTCCACGTCTTCGTATAGCTCCCATATGACGGTACCTGCCGATATTGGGTATTTTCATGATTTTAGCGACATTATTTACCGGAATTATTTCAAATTTCGTATTTGGAATTCGTACAGACTTGACAAAAAATTTCGTGTGCACATCTTTAGCCCCCCATATAAGTGGTAGTTCCAAATGGTGTAGGGTATTAAAAGTTCGGGTTTTTTCTGCGATGTCTGGGCTCTGCAAACATTTCTATTTTTTATTTTAATAAAATAATCGCCTAATCTATAACTTAATATTGCAAATACCTCAATTCCAAATGTTATTGTTTATTCAGAACAGGGTCGGTAATTTTCAGTTTATACTGATATATGTTTGCAAAACAATAACCAGGGCGCAAGGGAGGACCAAAGGCTTAAATACTGGGCACTGAAGTAGAATTCGTTGCTAATCATTTCCTGAGGAACAGGAAAATTTTGTTAATACTGTGTTCAAAAAACAAACAATTATTTATGAAAGTTGGAGACAAAACTTTGTGATGTCGCATAAATAATAAACTCATAACGAAGAACTCGTACAAGTTATCTGTCGGTAGAACAATACTTTTCCATGGTAGGAACTGACAATTAAATATTAAATAAGAGTTTGAAACGAACAATCCTTTTGATTTATATAAAGTTGGCGGTGAGGCAATCGTGTTCCCCAAAATTCGAATCTCCAAGGAATAACAAACAAAATGAATACTTTGCCAAGCTAGAAATACACGTATGTAAATAAATACTCCTATATGTATATGAACATACATACACACGTATATGTACGTATCACCGGCAACACATGTGCAGCATTGTTGTGTACAGGGCACAAACAACAGCAATTTGAAATTTACAAAAATACGCACATAACAATAAATTTGATAACAAATAGTGAAAAAACGAAACATATTTTCAAAACAAAAAAAAAACGGTACCAATAATGGAAAACAACTAAGGCACGATAGTTGAATTTGTTTGTGCGGCATTGGCTTAGAAACAGACACATACACAGATGTCAGCGAACACAAATTGCAGCGTTTTTTATTGTAAAACACCGCTACAGCAGAAGGTATTTTTAATCCTGTCAAACCGTGGAATAGGGAAAAACTAAAACTGAAATGCATCATGCGGTGGATGTCGTGTCATAGAAGAACGATAGACAAATCCTTTTTGTCCTAAATTGACGTTATGCGAAACATTTGACAGCGAATACCTACGTACTCATCTGTCGAATGCTTATGAGATACGACTTGTTATTGTTACTCGATATTTAAATTCCTCGGTGTTCAGGGGCGGGGTGAGGGAGCAGAACATTATATTGTTGGCCATTAGAAACACATGTGTGTCTTCAATGATGCGATTTTGTAGATATCCCTGTGTAATAGTTTTGGCATATTGCGGCTAGGTCTGAGGCAACTAAGTTGAGCGCTTTAAAGTCGTTTCTATATAAATCCAGACCAACCTGTGTTGCTACAAACCACATTTTAAGGGAATGCCAATTAAATACTCCAGAGTGATTATATACATCTGAGAAATGTTTCAACGATATAAAAATGTGAAAATACACACATTCGTAGACGAACAACATAAATAGAATTGCATGGGTTTATCAAAATGCGAAATTAACCACAACTTAGCTTCGGCCACCATAGTTTTCTGAAATATACTTTAAAAACATTTCGTTCGAATGCTCTGTTTCTAAAAGATTCTCTTAATATCAGCTTAAAGAGACAACTAACGTTTTTTCACACATTCACACATTCGTCTAACAGGCTAACAGGCTAACGGGCTATCATATTCTGAATATTATTTTTCCCATCCAAATATTGTCGATACAAATGTTCATATTTGTACATAATCGCTCTGTTCCAGAAACTGCCAGAATCTACTAGTTTTGTACTTTTTTCTTGTTGTTTCAATATCATAAAGGGAAAATGGTATCTGGTAAATGGTATCTTAATGAAGAAGTTAACACTAACCATTTTACACAACGATTGCATATTTTATTGCATAGCTATTTGAAATAAATAATTCAAAATTGTAACATAAAATTATATATTGTAAATTGTCGTTACTATATTGCTAATTCTTACCGTTAGAACTAATCCTTTGGCTTTGGAGGCTTAAGTATTATTGGAAGGAAGAAATAGATAATTAGATACATAACTAAATAAATAAATCAATAATTGAACTAATAATTAAATAAATTATTCCTACCGAGAATCTCAGATAGCCATGATGCAATAGCCTCGTCTTTTTTTTTTTTGGTTCAAACACCCCTAAAATTGTACAAAAAATGTCATACCCAAATTAAATAAACAACTTAAACCAACCAAAACAGGCTCCCATATTTCAATAACGTGCATTTAAAAAAAAAAAAAAAAAATAAAACAAACAGAAGCGAAACAATAAAAAACTTCTGGAACCTCATTTACATACAATCACATAAACTGTCAATGCGACATAACAAATTTATTACAATGCCATTGTAAACTTCTCACTCCCCTCATATTAATTTCAACCACAATCAATGCCATCAAACCGAACACCCCTTACCACCCCAGCCATTAATAAATGCAGACATTTCACACGGACACACCGACAGATAGCTACACAGCAAGTCGCACATACTAGTACTGAGTACCATCAACATACCTAAGTACATACACAGGCACATATTTACATACAAACGTCATCCGAAGGGAAGTGACAACAACAAGACAGCATTCATGTTGGTCCAAAACAAATAAAACATACACACATACACAAATACAAATTTATACATACATACATACATACATAATGTGGAGATATCCTTGTCAGTGCCGTTGTTGCTTTATTACTCAAACAATATTTTTCCAATTTTCTGATATTTTTCCCAAATTCAATTAAATTAAACGATGAAAATACAAAAAAGCCATACACATCCTGCGATCACACGCACACACAGTGGAACGAACAACAGCTTGGAAAAAGCCCAATGAGAAATACAAAAACGAGAAGTGTCTCAATTGACGAGAAAACAAATACAATTACAACATAATGATTAAGGCGTGTGCACAACCACAAACATTAATATCACCACCAGCGTCATTTCCTTTGCCCTTGCCGTTGCCGTTGCCGCCACCACAAGCCCACGACACCAGCGCACCAACGTTGCCATTGCCAAGGCAGACTAGAGCGTGGTTGCAGACAGTGGCATTCAACCACTATCGTCACAACGAAGGCGGGAAAACCACCATCCTTGTTGCTGCTAGGGCTTTCTCATTCCAAGTTCCCTGTGTGTGTGTGTGTGTGCGTACTTTACGCACACTGACAAACAAAAGCCAACACTTACGACTTATGCAAATACTTCTTCCATGCCAAGACTGATATTTAAAGTACTGTTGTTGTTATTGTTCTCATTTTTATGTATTATTGTCGCTGTATGGTAAATGTTGCACAAAGGAATTATACACCGAGAACAAGGACCGGGAACATGGACAAATTGTTGGTTGGTAAGGCGGTAAAGCACTCAACGTTGTCACAATGGCGTGTGAAAGGAAACCAATTAAAAAGGAAACGAAATGAATAGCTTTGCAGTAACGCACACACACAAACACACACACACACACACACACACTGTGGACAATTCTTGTTGTACCCATGGACGCGAAAATGTATGATGGAGGTTTGGGATGTCATTTCATCAAGAGTATTTTAGCATTTAGTCGACGAACGGCGATTTCGCATTTGGGGAGTGCAAATACCTTGGGGTGTATCGAAAATGTTAGGTCAATACGAGTAATTATAATTATCTAGTTCCAATTAAATAACTTTAAAATTTGTATTGAAACTACAAAAATTATGTCGAGTATTGTAATCGATAGTGTTTGCCATACTTGGCTACGGGCTTGCTAGTTTTATCCATAGGTTATTAAGTTCAAGTTTTTAATTGGAATCGGGGAAACATTCACTGACTCGCCAGGCGACAACGGGCAATACAACCTATTTTATTTATGCAGAACAAAATATCACGACCAATCAATCATTCACTTCCAAACCTAAACAAAGTGAAAATTTCAAAAGGATTTAAAAGGATACAATCTTATAATCTGTTTGTTATAGCAATATATATTTAGACAACTCAGAACTCAAATATGGCATTATCTGTTCCTACAATTCGCTAGAGAGAGGGATTCTAATTCTACTGAATAGACTTAGAATCGAAGACTATTGTTGAACCAGACGGACAACAATATAAATTTGCAAACTACAACAACACAACAAGTATTCTGACGATACTTACGTTTGTTGTCTGTAAACAAAACCACGAAAATTAACTTTTCACCTCAAAATTTTGACGCTGGCGGTCAATTTATTTGAAAATAAATAATTATTTTGATTAATCTGGCGATCGACACTTTATTTTTCAACTTCAAGAAGAAGAGTGGTTCTCTTTCGGTGGTAGTGATGGGAACTTGTCGGTCGTTATTCATCGATGTTAATGAGGTCCATGTCGATGTCATCATCGATGGGGTTGGGAAGATTTCCAACACAGAGTGAATTTGACAAATTTCTCTTCTACCATTAAAACAACTATATACCTTGAAGACAGCACACTCCAATAAAGGTAAAGCATTTGTAAATATTACTTATTATTCTGTTAAGTAACATATTTATTATATACCTCGAGACTTCAATGCTTATGCTTAGAAGAAGAAGATTCTAATTTTAAAAAAGGATCTAATTTTAAAAAGGTTAACAAAATAAAACTCTTTTTTATTAATGACTAGCTGGCCCAGTCCGTGTTGCCGGCCCGTATAATGCCTGTTTTAAAGCATAATAGAACACAGATCTCAATTATGTAAGCGGCGCATTTTTTATTATAAGTAAAATAACTCCATAGCAATTTCTAAATAGAAATAAACATTAATGGCAAAAATTATAATAGATAATCACCCACCGTCGGTTTTAGATATTTTGAATAGGCTGATCTTATTTTTCAGCAATAGGCTTTAATTGAGTGTTAAAACCCTATATGATATACAACATCAATAATAGTTCCATGTAGAAACTCAGCTCAATTTTTGGTATTGTAAAGGGATTTGTATTTACAACGTTTAGAATACCGTGTTGTGTGGTATTTAGTTTTGTCCACCTCATAATTAGGGGCAGAATAATTTTAGAATTATTTGTGCATAGGAGACCCCATAAAGTTCATATTTTTCATCATAGTATAATTCAATGACGATCAAAGAAATTAATATTCGTAATTTTCTTCATGTTTCATCCGCAATTTCCGACTGAATGAGTCCCAGTTTTACATTTCGGAGTTTATGTCATATAGACTTCACTTTCAGTATTCACCATTCGCAGTATTGTCATTTGTAGTAGTTTTCAAACAGTTCGTATTTGTTTATGTCATTCAACTGCTGGACATTCATTTTGAAATCAAAGCCTTTTGCTAGGCAACGTTTTTGTGTTTCGCCATGTGACTTGGTGACTTACGGCATCATCTTATAACATTAAAACCGGCCTTACCGAGACGCTGTCATACTGTGTATCTTTTCTTCATTCCCATGCAAAATTAACTGGTAATCCAATTTTATGCTCTCATTCCCTGTGACAGTATAGAACTTAAATCAGGCACGTAATACATATGGCCATACGAGTACGTATCTGACACCTTCGGGCACTGGCGGGTATACAAATACTTACTTAGCCCGTCATCGTATGTTCAACAGCGTTCATCGCTTTACAGGGAATAGCACACAGGGAAACGAGAAGATGTGGGCAGTAACCTGCACTTGCTTAATTTGATTTCATTACCGCGCCCACCGGAGAAATCGCAACAAAGCGCATTTGGTCGGCACGGTAGATATTTAGGAAGAAGCCGTGCGAACAGATCAGCACAAATGGGCAACTGTAAGACCAGAATGCAGTTGTAGTGGCCCGGGCATAGGAATGGCGATGGCATTAACAAACCACAAAAGGAGGAGTTGTTTGCGATTATTTCCCTTTTTAATCTTTAGCGTCAAGCCACGTTTCTCACTCCCCTCTCTGCAAGAGAGACACGTAATGTTCGGGCAAAAATTAATCGAATCCAGATTGTTAAGATCTTTGAGTTTCTGCCAACTGATCTATAAACATATTCGAAGATGTGTTCGTGAATGAGCCTGCAAATGCTGGCTGAGTTATTTTTCAACATTTAGGTTAACGCCTTCTACTGCCGATCGGCCACGACCAGACGGCAGCCTCAACACTCTCCACTCCGACTGAGAGCGCGTTAAAATTGCTAAAGCGTTGAAAACATTTAAGGCGGCATTGTTTTTTGTTTTAGGTTGCAGTGTTTTTTTTTTGCAACGACGCGATGCAAAAGCTTTAATAGCCCATCTCTTGAACAGTGTGTGTGTAAATAAGGTGGTAGAGGCGGCTGATCTCTGAAGAACAATCTTCTTCAGATGAATATGCCGCATGCCCTTGGATGCAAACGACACACACACCCACACACATATCATTGTTCTATTGTTGCGGATGACGTCGATCGCACGATGAGAACTGAGCGATGAAGATGCTGATCGGTCTGACACTCCCCTCATTAAAGCAATACTTTTCAAGCGCAACCAAAGCTGCTGCTTGCTACCAGGTGTTTTTTTTTTTTTTAATTTCTCCTCGTTGGTTTTGGCGACAACTCGTCTGCCTGTAAAGAAGAAGAAATTACTTTGAAAAGCGACTATATATTCGGTCTGTTTCTGTATGGTTATGCGAGGGTTAATGCGAAGGAGAAACACAAACACTTTTTTTTGTTTTAAATCAATCAATTGAAATACACAAAACAAATACTGTTCCTTTGCCTATAGCTCTACACCAACTCAAAAAACGGTCGGACACACATTGAATTGTGATTACCGGTAATATATGTTGTGGGTCTGGGACCAAAATTCAGCGACGTTACAAGCTCCTTAACCACAGAGTGGTATGGAATATAATTGAAACCAATATTTGTTCGGACAAGAAGTATACCTTTGAAATAGAGTTTCAAATTTCTCAATGATAATGTTGCCTGAACCGTTATGTTTTTTAGCCGACCACAACTAAATTGTCAACATATTTCAGATTCTATGTTTTTCTTTTTAAATCCCAGAATTCGGTGTATCATCAAGAATGTCTATTTGTCTAGCACTTCACGCTTGCCTCTCGCTTTCAGCACAACCACAGACAAACAGCAGACATAAAAACCTTTCCCTCTCGCATTCAGAACCAAGACATGTTTGAGCGGAGATTTTTGTTTTTTTGATAAAGTCATGTCGAACGAAAATGTTTTGAGTTGAACCACCTTGCAGGACACTTGTCTGTGGAAACATCGACTTGTTCCCTCGCAGTCTGCCATTGTTCGAAAGACAAGGACAATATGTCCTTTTGTTGGTGAGCAACTCTCACTCTCTTCTGGGAGTCCTGGTTTTGTAGAAATTAGATACAAATCGCATTAATCATTCGATTCGTTGATGGCCGAACAATGGCGAACAGCCCGAAAATTCAATGTAATTGAGAATGATTTCCCGAAAAGAATGAATCGGGAAAGGTGTGATTATTCCGGAGGAGATGTGAGTTGTGACACTTCTTACCTCTATCAAAACAAACAATGAGCGGCGAACAAATAACCTGTTTGCTTTCGTTATTAAAAGATGGCCATAAATAAAGATTTTATTGGGGTTTTATTCACGTTGTCGTTAACTTTTGGTTTTCGACAATTACACTATGTCCCGCCAATCTTGCCTACGACATAGGATGAGAAATTCACCTATTCCTAACGAAATTTAGTCGGAATTTGGACACCATGCCTAATGGAGGGCCCTAACTGTTTGTATTGTTAGCTACCTCGTATCAGTTGTGTCAAATGATTATTAATTCGAAATGAAGTCTTTTGTTGCTGTGCTGAGTTAGTGGGCATCGCCCACACTAAAATGCAGATACCATGGTTCA
This sequence comes from Musca domestica, assembly GCF_030504385.1. Lineage (NCBI taxonomy): Eukaryota > Metazoa > Arthropoda > Insecta > Diptera > Muscidae > Musca > Musca domestica. The sequence continues at coordinate 611,506 of NW_026712358.1, forward strand.
CATTATCGAAAGTGTGGTCCTATCCGTTAATAATTTGTCTTGCTATCAATGGGTGATCCTGGGGGGGGGGGGGGGGGAAGTAATAACAGAAATATGAACGGTATACAGTGTTGTCACCCCGACCGTTTCGTAAACTAAACACTTTGCAGGAAATGTAGCATGCAAAATAGTTGAAACCGATAGTATTATTCACAACATCAAGGATTTTGTTGCAACAAATATCTTATGTTGCATTGTGGAAGTTTGATTGATCCGTGCTTGTGCCAACTTCGAATGAAAGACGACGTCAATACCATGGTTCATGAGTCACAGCTATTTAAAAAGAAAAAAAAAAAACAACACATCTATTTTGAAAAGATTTCTGTGCGTAACTGACTGATTCAATGTCCAGGAGAAACCGTTGAACCCTTAAATGTTGAAATTTGACATGTGGGTCAATGTTGGATTGTAGTGGTGAGATACGGCTGGTGTTTTGTAAATTCGTACTGTAACTCTACTAATGGCACGAAAAATTAAATCCATTGTTATATGTTTTTGAATATATGTTTATACCCTACAAGACTATGTGTTGGGGTATAATAAGTTTGAATGGGCCAAAAATTATGTAACACCTCGAAATATTTGTTTCCCACATAGGAAAGTAACATGGATCTTCCTATCTCGCCGAGATGAGTCGATCTAGCTATGTTTGCCCGTCCGTCTGCCCATGTTAATTTATAATCACTGTACAGGTCGCAATTATGGCCCAATCTTCACGAAATTTAGAATGGAGGTGAGGCTTGGCCAGAATAGAACAACCTTATGCTTTTGGAGATGATCGCATAATATTAAGGGTTTGAACTGGACCAAACACTGAAAAATTTCCTGATTTGCAGTCGCAATTATAGAC